>NC_143012.1:313944224-314179153 GCF_055824585.1 Amblyomma mixtum | reverse complement strand
AGGCTATATACACTGGCGTTTTCTCATTATGAAGCGGCACGACTGGGTGCTGTTTCGTTATGTCAGTGTTTTGAGTTGCTCGACTCTCCCGACTCCTGAGTGCCGGCTGATGCCCCGTATATAGAGCTACATTTTGTTCGCTCCAACCATTGCGCTGGTAACCCCAATGCGCCTGAAGTCCTTGATGTTTAGGGAGGCGCTAGGTACAGTTTCCGCGAGTAAGCTCCAGAGGGACGGAAGTTTGTAATTTGCCCTTGGCAGAATCCATAAAAGCTTCGCTGCCAGTCGCAGTTCCGTTATCTCATGCGACAACGTAAGTTGAGATGAAGCCCGGAGCTAATTTCGCTCTAGCATTTGCGCTCACGCTTTCTGGGATCAGAAGTTATGGGCGGCGTGTTTAAGATAGCGAAGCCGCGCAAAGAATTATGTTGTTTACCCGCTTAGTGATAGAGAGAGACTTTAATAAAGTGTCTCTCTTAGTCTTAGTGATAGATGCAGATATTAGCTTATCGAGAATCGCGAAGAAGATCCGCTAGGCGGTTTGTACACTTCCAAGGGAGCTTCGAACGAAGGCCGAACGAAGTAGCAAGAAAGCATCAAGTGAAACGCATACCGCGCTTCTCGCGCCGTGTCGTGCGTCCGCTGCTTTCCTGATGTGCTGGTATAGCTTGTGCCGACGGAGCAGCGCTTCCGTTCTCGCTTCGGCGAGCGCGGCTTCGGCCGCTTCTTTTTGAGCAGCGTCCGCTCCGGCGGACGCAGTTGTTGCTGCGACGCGCGTCTTTTCTTTCCTTTTTCTCTTTCCTCTGATCTTTTAACCCTCCTCTATCTGCACGCGGCAGCGGTGGTGGCTTGGCTCGAGCCAGTAGCAGGCCCGTGCAATTTCCTCTTCATCCTTCTTTCAGTCACAACAACAACAACAACAACAGCGCTTCCGTAATCTCTCCTCCGATAATGGCCAGCGAAAGCAACGCGCATATATAGTGACGCGCACTCCGTGCGAACGCACCGCGCGCGGCCCCGTATAATCCATAAACGGGGCGATTAAGGGGCAGCTCAGTGAGCTGGCGACATTGACCCGGGCCCCCTCTCGAAGAATCCCCCGCACCCCTCGCTGCGACTTCGCGGCAGGGCGCCTCCTCTCGCCCGGGCGTCCCATTCGCGGAGTATAAATCTCGCGGCCGCTGGGAGGGCGGCGGGCGACGCCGTGCGTCTTGGAGGCCGGCGTCGGCGCGGTGGCGACGCTGCTGTCGGGGCGGCGGGCCCGGCGGTCGCGCGGCGCGAGTGATGAATATCCGGCCGCATAAATCAGGCAGCCGCCGCCGCAGCGTCGGCGCTCCGGCCCCGCAACGCGGATCCCTCTCTCCCTCATCTCTCTTGCGAGGACGCGCGTGCTGCCTCTAAAGCTCGGCGGGCGCGTGGACGAGTACGTGCCGTCGTGGCGAGTCGCTGCGGCGTCGTTGGTGTACGCGCTCCTCCCCCCCTGTACTATACACCTTTCCTTCGCCGACGGCCCTCCTCTCCCTCTCCTGCAAAAGGGTGAGTGAGAGGCTGTGCGCAAAGTTCGGGCTTTGGTAGTCTGAATGCTGGACCGAGCATCAGCCTCAGAAGGCCTCGTTGTCCTGTGTGGAGTCTCAAGATCTATTCGCAAGTTTCGTGAGGTGTCGACAATATAGCCAGAGGTCGACGCATCTGTTAGCGACAGCAGTGTGTTTGAACATCGCGCGAAAACGGAATCTCGAAACAACGGTGTTTTTGGCTCAGCGATTTTTGTTCTAAATTTTTTTACTCGTTTTGAGCTGTATTCCCTATGTTAGGAAATGTTGCCCCTCAGAACTGCAGTACAGCTTTAGCAGGACGCGGGCCGATCTTTGCAGAAGGGTGCATCATGGTCAGCACATTTCACCACACGCATATGGAGTTTAGAACCATCGATCTGAACTCTCCACCGTGTTTCACATGCTTCAAGAGGCCAATCCGCAGAGCTGCGCTATGCAAAGTGGCCATTGAACTGGCAGAAATGCAGCGACGTATCGTCGGGTGACTTGCGGTGAATTTCAGTCAGTTATAGAATTCTCGTAAGTGTCTTAACCAATGATAAAATTTCCGCTAGCAGTGGACTGGCGTAACGGATGCGTGTACAAGAGCAGCGACTTGTGCAACAAAGTTACATCGCCACCGGTGACGAATAAAGGTGAAAAATGACTCTCATGGTAGCATGTTCTTCGTGAATAAGGAGTCGCAGTTTGCTTTATGCAATTTGCGCAATTACGAATAAGTGCTGCAATTTACGTCATAGCACAAACATATCCGACCAAGTTACTTCATGACTTGCTCACCTTGTAAAGCCCTTTCAGGAGCTGCATGCGCTGTTTGTACACACGACATGAGTGCTGTCAAATCCCAGTATACAATGTGCAGTGCGCACTAATGTGGACACTACAAAAACATTGAGACATGCAAAATTTTTCATACTATTTCAAGCCAGTCAAGCGAAATAAAAGTCTAAAAAAAATCGTTTCTAAGAATGATACCATCGTGTATTACTGTATAGCTCTCGTACGACTCCGGTCAGTTCGCATTTTCTTCGATTTCTTTTGCAAGGATGGATGCTTTAAGATGCTTGAAATTTGCTCATTTGTTTGCATAACGAGTTCTTGTGACAGTAATGAGTCTCGAGCGTTTAACTGAAGCCCTAAATCCCTGCATGCAGTGTTGAGTCACGAGTTGGAGAAGTGAGGTCTCGGCAGAAATTGCATAATTATAAGCGCTTCTTCCTTCGATTGTTTTATTCCATCGTTATACGCTGCGGTTACTGGTAGATCTCGCCGAAAGCATGGCTTGGCGTCACTTGCTCCAACAAGTGTCGAACAGAGTCAAAATACAATAGAACTGAAGTAGAACTGTTACGTTACCTCGGCGCGGATTCAGCCCACCACTAGATTGTACCCTGCCAGCAACACCGTACACAGCAGGCATTGAGATGCTTCTACCACGGACCTACAGGTACTCGACGCAGCTATATGCGCCATAACTGGAGACACGTATAACTGCCACTACAGCTGCAGAAGCGAATATCAGTCTACCAGAAGGCAGTCATAGTAAACTCTCACCCTGTGCTCGAACGAAATCTGCGCGTGCATAATTTCAACGCGCATTTAATATTTTCTATTTCGTTGCGAGCCCTCTGCGCATCGCGTTTTCCATCTGCCGTATTGTCGGTTCCAGAAAACGCTCGTTTTCGTTCTTTATTTGCACCCTTTTCGCCCTAAAGCGTCGTTATGATAATCAGCCTAACTACGTCCACGACCGCAGGACAAAACGCATCCTCTATATCGCTCTCCAGTTAACCCTGTCCTGTGCCAGATGCTGCCAGCTTATCCTCGCAAGTTACCCCCCTCATCTACCTCTCTGACCTGAAACTTGGCTTGCCGCAATCCTTTCGTCGTCGCCTGAAGTGCAGGCCATATCAGGGCAGCGAAGAGAAAACACCTACATTCTCTTTGGGCGCACGTGGTACGGAATACATCTGTGGCAGGACATAATCATTTCGCGAAGGGTATAGAGCGTAGGCGTAAAGCGAGCGCAAGCGAAGGACAAGGTACTATACGTATATTTATATATTTTTAGTAGCGGGTGAAATTCGCCAGGCTAGCCGTCACGGCAGAAGCGTGTGGTCCAGATGCGTCCGGGACCTGCACAACCGCAATGTCGTCCGTTCTTTGTCAGCATGTGTACTCTGCTCTGGTCCCTACTTCGCACCGGAAACATTTCGCGCGGCTTTAAAGTGCTCTCTACTCACCCACACAGTGACCGCGAGCGGGTGTGCCGTTGCGGTGGCGGGCGACAGCAGGCGCCCTTAAACGGTTCGCGAGAAAGGAAATGGTGTCGGGGGAAGCACCAGGCGGGAAGGGAAATCTCCAATGTGGAGCCAGTTCCCAGGGAGGAAACGCTGCCTATAATTTTCCAGATGCCCTTAACACTCCCCTCCCGACCTTCCTTATGTTTTTTATGCGAGAGCATAGAACCCTCACCGGAGCAATAACATGGCGTCGTCCAGCGGCATTGTCGAGAAAAACTGTAATTGGCTGTCAGGCAGTGACGTCACTAGGGCGGAGAAATCGCATTAGTTGGAGGGATCTGACTTCACAAGACGGGAAGTGACGTCACGAGACCGGAGCGCGCCTATTGGCTGGAGAGAAGTGAGGTCACCGGACAGGCAGCAACGTCGTCAGACCGGGTTCGTCCGTGTGAAGCCTCTACCTGCTAACCGTGATAGGTGATGTATGGGAAGAGTAACCTGGGTCTAACAAGCTCCACTAGTCACTTCCGACAAAGGCATCGGCAGCTTCGAAGGATATCGCATTGCCGAAGCATAATGTAATTAGGTTCTCCTGTGTTTTCTTCTCTCCCATTCTGTTGAGGCTGTCTTTGTAGCTATGTATGTGCACTGCTATGTAGCAAGCGATACAGTACGGACCGACGTTGATGCGTGCAAACAGCGCTGCGAGTTCGGCTCCTGACGCGGCACGGCCTTAGTGCGGCAGAGTATACCCGTAGGCTTATCGCGAATCGCTCAGTACCCGTGTTCCGCTTACTCGTTCGCACCTCGGTAGCGGCGGCGTTGTTTTTCGCCGCGTCTTATCTCGTGCCACGCTTGGCGAGGGCCCGTTTCCCATTCGTCCGTGAAGGGTTAACAGCGTGCGACTCCCTGGTGGCGCCTGCTGCAAAACGCCCATCGGGTGCCCCCGCTGGGCAGACCCACATGCTACTCCCTGCCGCGTCGCTGCGAGACACGGCGGAATGTAATAACGAGGCAATTATCGCAAAGAAAGCGTTGCAGTCGTGCGAGAGATTTGTAAGTGTATGCACCGGTGCTGTAATATATGAAACGATCGCTTTGACAGAAACAAACCCGTGCTGTCCTGTATGTTTTGTCCCTGCTAATGACGAGGTAGGCAACTATGTATGCCATCAGCAAACTTTGGTGTGTATATACATACATGGTCTGTTCTGAAAGTAGTAGGACTCATTTTTTGAAACAAAATTTATTCAAGAGAATAGTACAAACGATTACAATTTTTCAAGGTAGCACCCTTCCGCACCTACTCACTGCTGCTAATGAGTTTTACAATTTTCGTACGCCTCCAGGAACGCCTGGACCGGAATGCTGTTTAGCTCCCTCGTCACGGCCTGTTGAACCACCTCTACCGATCCGTGATGTTTCCCCTCGAGCGTCGATTTTATTCTCGGGAATAGAAAAAAGTCTGGCAGGGCCAAGTCGAGGCTGTAGGGGGGCTGAGACAGCGTTGCCGCCTTGTGCGGGACAAAAAATCGGGGTCCTCATTCAGATGACGAAGAAGATCCTACCGGTTGGCCTTTTCCTCCTCTGACAACACTCCCGGCACCAACTTCGCGCACGCTTTCCTCATGGGTAAGTTTTCTGTCACGATCCCAAAAACTTGGGTTTGAGGAATGCTCAAGTCATCAGCAGTCATTCTGATAGATCACTGTTAAGTAAATGTTTCCCTCGCTACACATTTTCGTTGGTCTTGCTGGTCGAAGGGCGTCTGAAGCGGTCGTCTTCCTCCACTCTTTCCTTACCTTCTCGGAAAAGCTTGTGCCTATCAAAAACACCTGATCTACCCATGGAAGCGTCACCGTAGGCCTCCTTAATCATGTTGTGAGTCTCTTTGCCCGTTTTACGAAGATTTACTCAAAATTTGATCGCGTATCGCTGATGCAGTAAACGCTCGACGATTCTGCGTGACGAGACGTTTCGACAGGGGTTCACAGTACAAGCGACCTCCTCTTTTTAACGGCCGAGAGCCGACTGCCGACTTTCCCCAGCATTCCCAATATCCCCCTTCAACGATCCTGCACGCGCAGACCACCTCTCGTCCGCCCGTTCGCCCAGGAAAAAACCAGTCCTACTACTTTCAGAACAGACCATGTATATATAGCGGCGGTGGCTCAGCGGTTGTGGCGCTCGGCTGCTGACCCGCAAGACGCGGGCTCGGTCCCGGCCACTGCGGTCGAATTTGGATGGAGGCGAAATTCTAGAGGCCGGAGTACTGTGCGATGTCAGCGCACGTTAAAGAACCCCAGGTGGTCGAAATTTCCGAAACCTTCCACTACGGCGTCCTCATAGCCAGAGTAGCTTCGGGACGTTAAACCCCCATAAACGATATAACTAAATAACTCTTCGAGGACGTCACACCGTGTTCGACACTGGGTTTTCAATGTCCCATTGGTCCACCCCGGACAAACACGCAATCTTTTTGTACGCTTCGTGGTGGTCAGGTTCAGTCCTGGTCGCGACGGCCCGTTTCGATGGAGACGAAGTTCAGAAACGCCTGTTTGCAGAGATTTTGGTGCGGCAAAGAACTCCAGGAGAAAGAGGGGGGGGGGGGGGTAGCTACGCAGAAGTCTATTAATTGACTCTTCGTTATTAGTTTGGGAGGCTTTATATTTCATCCGCTTCTAAGCGTCTGAGAAGATTGCTGAACATTGGATCACAGGTTCCGCTATTTCCCATAGCAGCCGCATTTTAGCGAGGTGCTGTGCATGTATGCGCGGAGTGTAGATATTAGTCCTGTGTCTCAAGACACAGGACTAATATTAATGTTGCTATATGTATGTTGTGACAATAATGCCGGCTGTAGTGATTCGATTTATTGGCGCAGTGACAGCTTGTCGTTCTTATGGCCCGTTAATACGATCCCCGTTAGTATGGACGACTCGAATTATGGATAGTTCTTCTGGCAGGCACCAGACTTTTACGGTATATTTACGCCCCGGTAATATGGAAACTCACTGTTCGCACTATGGACAGGGGTGTCAGTTCTGAAGCCAATGTCGTATAAATAAAAAAGCGTCCAGCACCACGTGACTGTCCGTGTTGGGTTTTTATTAGCCGTGGCTGAGTCTCGGCGCTCTCGCGGAGAAGCGTGGAGCTGACTTGGAGAGAGAGAGAAATGAAAGGGAACGGCTGCAAGGGAGCTTGGCTTGCGAAGATTGGCCGCACAGCGTCACGTCACCTCCCGAGTTATTTTTATTTCCTCCATATGAGAACAACAGTCGTCGTTAATAATAATAGTGATTAAATAATAATATTTCTGTAGCGAACATGCTAGTATACCACCAGCAAAAGTTTACGGGGGCAGTGATCTTGGCAGAAAAAAAAAAAAATTGTTGTAGCGCTGTTTCGTGACCCGTTACCGCCCCCTCCTCCCACCCAATGCCGTAACTGAGGCGAGAACTAAACAGCGAACAATGCACCACCATTATACCCCTTGGCAGCAAGGGCTGACGATATCGATGGATTTCTAGCCGCCGTCTTGACTCGATTGAGGCGCCGCCCTGCAGGTCGTACGGATTGTCACATTTGGGCCTGTAACTCTGCATCTGCGCCGGTCACTCTCGTATGGTGCTCGCGCGTGCGTCAGCTGCTGTTCGGACAGAACACCGGTCCCGGAAATTTCTGATATCCCTTCGTGCACTTTCATCGCGCGCGTGCGCTCATCGTATATTAAACGCGAGCCCGGTGTCCACCGTCGTCGGCGGAGATGGACGGCACCGCACGGGGTCCGCAGGCGAGCACAGCATCTGCCCGCCGCCGCAGCTCACGTAAGGCGCCATTGTATCGCGCACTCTCGGCGGGAAAAATTTATCGCCCATTCTACTGTAGGAGCCGGCAGCGGCGCCCAGCGCCTGTTGAGGCGGGGGACGCCTGCGCACGCGCCTGCTACCCAGCAGCTGCCCGCGGATCGCGAGCCGAAGAAGCAGCGGCAGCTCGCTGTGTGTGTCCTGCGCCTTCCCTGCTCGTTCGTCTCGCGCTCGATATGATTATGTGCGCATTGTTTTCGGCCGCCCGTTGGCGCGGGCGGGTCGGCTGCCTGCTTTGCGGTGGCTGCACGGTTGAAGTGTGTTTCACTGAGGAGCTATGCGAGCCTTTAGCGCATATGTCCTTATGTCAAATACTGCGTGAGCTGCCGCGGTGGCTCGGTGGTTATGGCGCTCGGCTGCTGACCCTAAAGACGCGGGTTCGATCCCGGCCGCGGTGGTCGAATTTCGATGAAGGCGAAGTTATATAGGCCCGTGTACTATGCGATGTCAGTGCACGACACCTGGCGTTCGAAATTATCCGGAACCCTTTACGGCGTCCCTCATAGCCAGAGTCGCTTTGAGACGTTAAACCTCCATAAATCAAATGCTGCGTGTATATTTTATTTATTTATTTGAAATACTGCGGACCATGCATGGTCCTAGCAGGAGGGGCACATTCAAACATTTTTCAATACGCGTTTCCTTGCGCGCACGTTTCCTTTGAGTCTAGCACGTGATTGCGTTTCAACTGCTTTTAAACAATCCTGTGGTGGGGATGTCGCGAACAATGGCATACCAGAGCGTTCTATAGCTGAGAGTTTTTCATGTAGTAAAGTGCTCGTAAATCCGCTTACCATGCTATGCCATGCTCATCGCTCTAACTGCGCATGTGCTGTTGGAACAGACCGGTACATAGAGCCGTTAGCCCAATTGCGCAAATCGCTTTCTCGCTGACTTAAACGTATAGTACTTCTTTGTGCCCATATTAGTCGAACACGCCTGAAATGGTTACTGCTGGGGTGTGCGCGGACCGAGGCGAGCGTTGACCTCTGTACGCTTGAACCTATGGTTTGGACGCCCATTTCATATGTATATAGTGGACTTGTCTCCCAAACACAGCTGAGACGGGCGCCCGGTTTTCCTCTCTTCCTCTCTTCCGTCGAAATTTGTCACCTGGCCTGTCGTCCGCGTATTTTACGACGCCGCCAGTGGCAGGCGCGTCGATCTTGCAAGCAGTGGCGGCTCGGCCGAGCTCCGTGTCCGAGCGGGCCGTTTACGGCGCCGTAAAATTGCCCCTTCGATGGGATGCCGCATGCGTGGACGGCCCTTCGATATGTGCCCGCCTTGCGGCGCCACGCGAGCGCAGGTGTCGGCAGGTTGTAAACGCGCCTGTTAGCGGTCGTTTTAACGAGGGCATTACGCTGCCGCAACTGATAAACGCGCACGCGAGCTCACTTAGTAATGCAGCGTGCTTGGGTGTATGCACGCTCGGCATACGGCTTCTTGTCTTTACAGCATCACGCTGTCGTCTCACCGCCACATACGAGCCGAAAGTTTCGGAATCTGCGGCCTCAGGTTCGACCTCAGGTTCGGCTTTCCTGTTTCAGGACGCTTTCCGCCTTAATCTGGCGCGAGTTGGAGCTGAAATCTTTCGCGCTTTAAACGGCCACGTGCTGTGCAATGTCAGTGCACGTTATAAAGAACCCCAGGTGGTCGAAGTTAATCCGGAGCGCCCTCCACTATACGGCCTCTAGGCTCATTGCCGAAAGTAGTACTTTGTCGCGTGACTATTCGTGAACCAACCAGCCTCGTAGACCCGTCGTCCCGCGGTGGCGTCGCACTCGTACGAACGGCGCCTTTGGACGGCGCGGCGTGTGCGGGCGCGCGTGCCCCCCCCCCCCCCCCCCCCCTCCCTCTTTTCATCCTCCTTTTCTTTCCTGTACGATCTTCGCCTAGGCAGGGCGAGTAGCAGCAGCAGCATCGGCGCCGTAAATACACGGCGCAGCGCGCGGCCGGCGAAAGCGCGCCTGAGCTAGGACTGTCATCGAACCTTCTGGCTTGCCTATCTCGACGCCCGATGCGTCTTCCGCGCCCACTGCGCTCGCGGCAGCGGTAACGCGGCGCTGGGCGGCATCTCTGTCAGGCAGCCGATTATCGACGAGAGCGCGGGGGTGGGCCGCCTCCTCCCCTTCTTCCTCGGATCCGCTCTTCGCTGGCGGCGCCGAATTTGGACTCTTTCCTTCCGCCGTTCTCTCCTTCCTCCCCCGCAGCGATTACGCGCGCTCGAGCGATCCGCTTGTTTGCCTCCGCGTGGCGTAAACTTTTGCCCCAAAACGAGCGTTTTGCGGAGTAACGGCCGCCAGAGCGGAACGATAGATGCTCTTCCCGGTCGCGGCAGCGATGACTGCTCGCGGGCTGCGCGGGGCCTCCTGGGCGAGTATGGAGCTGGAACTGCTGCAGGTCGGACCCGAGGAGCGGGGATGAAAGAGACGAGCAAGGAGCGAGGGGAGCTGCACGGCCGCTGTCTCTCGCGTGTAGAACTGCGTGCGTCAGGCGATGTGTGCGTCACTCTTCGAGGCCGTTCGCGTGTTGGGTGTGTACCGCCGGAGAGTGGAAAAGTTTGTGGACCACTGGAGCCGCGAAGAGATTTCTCTTTCCTTCTAGGCCAGGTCAGGCAGCTATAAGTTATTATAGTGCGCCTAGTGGTTGCTTGCGTTGGTTGTGTTTTTTGTTCGTGGTTGCACTAGTTTGTTCGCATTTATCATTTTTTCAGCGATAGCTGTTAAAGACACGTTCCCCGATTCTGCGAGGTTGGCGTAACACCGAGTCACCTCAATTGGTAAGCGTGAAGTGACGTCACGCATGGCAATGCAACACGCCATGCCCAGTGGTCCGAACACAGTGACGTCACGAGGGACAGTAGTGCGACGTTACGAGCTCTGTATACCAAAGGAGACGAGTGGCAATAAATAAATAATATATTCACCACCGCAGACAGCTGGCGCCGAATCTCACGTTACACAGTGGTTGCCACCCTGCGATTTATTTTTCCCTTTTTTTTTTTTAGACAGCAGACCGTTCTTTGCATGAAATGTCTCCGTACCTATTCTTCCGTCGGCATCGCATGCATGCAGAAAGTGGCATCGGCGAGCTGTGTGACGCTGTGTCCGCTGCAGAGTCTGAGCGACCGACCGCCTGGGACCAGAACGGGCGTTCGCGTGTGCGCGTGCATTACCTATTCTTTATTGGCTCATTTCCTTTATCTTTGCTGCCATTTATCCTATTTTCTCTCCGGTCGTATAAGGTTATAATAGCCAGACGACCACGGTTCTGGTTAAGTTCCCCGCTTGTCTTTGTTCTGCGGTTTCCTTTCCCTTGATCGCCTGGGGTTCCATGCCGGATTCACCGTGATCCGATAACGCGCGCACATACTTCGAAGCTACGGACTCGTTCTTGTTATCTCGGTGTCGCTTTGTTTTATAACCCGCGCAGTTCCTCGTGGACAAAGATGATTAATGATAACCTGTTCGATCCCGTGCCCTAAGCGTATTCTCCGTGAATTAAGTGCATAAAAAGAAGTAAATAGAGAAGGATCCGGTTCTATTCATGAAGCCGGTCAGCATGAGGAATGAAATCATCTGCGTGACTCAGAAGACGTTCGCAAACCTGTGCTGCTATACGTCCGCGGCGTTCTCGCTCAAGGGAGGATCGCTACCGAGCCCGGGACTGATGCATCGCATGTACCCCGAGACCTACCCGACCGATACGTGTAGAGTCTGCCGGAGGGAGCCGGCGGATCACACGCACATCTTGTGGGACTGCATCAGAAATCCAATGCAAGCAAGATCAGGAACAATCCCGCCGCGGCTGGAGGCAGCCGCGAAGAGCAACGACCATGACCAACAGCTATGGGCCGTCCAGCAGGTCCTCGGGGCGCTCGAAAGGCAGGGACCCAGCGAGCCGGCAACGGCGAGCGGAGACCCGCGCCGAGTAACGGCAGCCTCGTAGACGGCGTAGGCCCTCGTCGGGGCGCGCGAGCGCCCAACTGCAGGCACAAATAAAGTTTGTTCCAATCCAATCCAATCGCTCAAGGGACCCGCGTTGTCGACCATTAATCAAGAAAATGCAACTCCGTGTTCCTAAGTATTGGTGCATAAGCCGTTGCATCGTGACGGTTACGTAGCGACCAGAATGTGCCGTTATGCGTGCTTGAAGAGGACTACGAGAACCAATATGAAGTAGTGTCATATAAGGCGATAGTATTACCCTTCAAGGGTGTCGAACACAGTTAGTGTGTACGACCAGATGAGAAGATATCTGCGGCACTCTAAAGAAATGAAGTGATCTGGAGTAGAATTTTCAGTCTTAAGAACGCCTTGGTGGATTCTGTGTTATGACATAAGTAGTTTTTCGAAAGTCTTTATTTAGCTGTATATACTGATCTCTGGCGACGTCATAGTCTTTTATAAACTAAGAAGGACTGTTGTTGTATTTGGCATGTAGCGCCGCTGCAGAAGCACGATACACGGCGCAGATAGAGCGAAGCGAAAGAGACTCAGATACTAGAAGCGGCCAAGTCTCTTTACTTCAGTTGGTCCTATATACACCCTGAGGTTGCTTAGTGACTGTCACGTTCGGGTACATAGCACAATGTCGCGGGCTCGATTCGCGACTGCGGCAACCACATTTCGATCCAAGGTAGTGAACTGCTAAAACGCCCGTCTACTCAGATTCCGCTGCGCGTTAAAGAGCCGCAGGGTGTCGAAATTACTCCGGAGCCCTCCGCCACTATGGCGTGGCTTCGGGTAAAAGACCCATTAGCCACGTTGCTTAATTGATGGCTTTCTTCTGGGTATCCGAAAACATGCAACTAAGCGAGAGCTCGTTCCGCCACCGCCCTTCTTCCGTCTTCGTTCCTTCTCTTTCCCTCTTGTAGCTCCGAGCGCTATTTCTCGGACCCCGTTACCGTCGGGCAGCGAACACGAGACGCCTGCTCGTCTTCCCGCTTCACGAGTGCGGGCGCCGAAGGAAGGAAGTGCGCTGAACGCCGACCAATTAGTGGTGAGGCAACTGGATGCTGCAGCCCGTATACGTTTACCGTTTCGCCTCGCGATACACTTGGCGCAGCTGTTCCGGTGTCTCTTTTCTGCCTCGCTTTGTTTCAAATTCACTCACGCCCCCCCTCCCCCGACCATGCACATACATCCCTCGATTCCATAAATGGCCTTCTCGTACGCGCGTTCATTCTGCGAACGCTTTCTCCGCCGCCGCTTCAGGCCCCTGAAACTTTACCGGCGCTAAGCCCCGTGCGCGCGTAGGGAGCCGAGAAGAGGAGGCAGCAGCAGCAGCAGCTCGGGTTTCGCGGGTGTCGCCGCAACTGGCGACGCTCTCGGCCGCGGTTCTAGAGCCTGTCTGCGCGCTCTCCACCGCCGGGTCCAGTTGCGTGCAGGGTAGCGGCATATATGCTGAGACCGTGCCCTCTGGTGTCGCGCCTGGTGGCGAGAGAGAGAGTCGCGAAATCGGTTCCAGACCGACGCCTCTGGCGTTGTGGTATATTTGTGGTTAGTGCGAAGTTAGGGGGCCTCTCGCTAATCCTCTCGCATGGAAAAGAAAGAAAAAGGGAGCTGAAGAGGGCGCTGACGGTATGTGACGCGAATTTTAGTGTTAGCGGTATGTGCAAGGGAAATGTGGACGTGGCTATTAACTAAGGTTGTCGTCTGCAGTTCTCTCTCCAAAGAGCAGGCAACGTTCGATTGCGTTTTCGCCTTCTCCGCGCTTATCTGTCTTTTTTCCTCCCCCCTTCTCCCTCCTTGTTTTGTGCTTCATCGTCAAAGAAACTTTATTACGATCTCCTGATAATGCGCGCGATATAATTCGGAACCATAGCCTTTGCGGCTATAGTAGATGGTCGAAGGGAAACGATGACTTGGAGATCAACTATACAAAATTCTTTTGTGTGCATGGCTGGATATGTCATTTTTCAAGCACCACAAGGTCTTATGCTGCAGGCGGTAACTCTTTGGCGACTAACTGCGTTGCCGCACAACCTTTTGTTCCTCAAATAGCAACCGTTACTCCCTTATAGACCAACTGCAATCGAACGTCAGCCTTGCGACGAACGGTTAGGAGACCGTTACATTTAGCTCCATTTTGGCCATTTTTGGCTTAGCGTACATGCAGTGCCTCTCGCCTTTGCATGATGTGCGCTCGCTTCGTGACTCGTTAACTACTATATATGGTCGCATATGCGTCTTATCTCTGCGTCGTTATTTATTATTTTTTTCAGTGTTGCGCTGTAGTAATCAGCCGTGCAATATGCCTCAGGCGCACTGCTCCGCGCGAATGACTAGCTTTTGCATGAACGGTATACGCGTTGTTTGCGCACATTGCGCCAGTCGTGTACTATATAGGTGAGACGCGCCGCCATATGCTTACCCTCTCGACTGCATGCGAGAACCGAACTGTCCCATGTGCGGAGCCTGCCTTTCTGTGCTCCACGTACTGCTGAAGTGCCCTGCGGAAAATGCGATAAATCGACAATCCCCCGAGACCGTCGTGCTGCCGGCTATTACAGTTCATGGGCGCGCGTGCCGGCCTGTTCTTATCGGAGTCGCGCGCGGAGGTTGCCTTCACTGGCTAATTAAGGGAGCCACGCGGTAAACAACCTTCGCCCTTGCAATCTGCAGTGCGAGCTGTAGACCAAAAGCCTCCATCTCTGAGATTTGCTGCTGCTAGGCCTTGTTGTGTAGCAGCGTACCAAATCTCTGGCGGATGCGGTGGGGTCTCGTCCTCTCCCGTGCCGGGGTCCGGAGCTTCAGGGATGCAAACGCTGGGGCTGGCGACTTTTGACCAGATCTCTGCATGAGTACGTTTTTTGTGTTACGTACAGCCTAATTTGATTGCATACAAGGCCGCTCTCCTGCAGTTGTCACCCTGTATATTATATAGTCAGTGCACGGCACTGTATACAGCCGTCGGACCCCAGTCGGGCGCGCAGCTAGGCCTCGTTGCCGCGCTTCCAAGCGGTCCCCTAATGACCGGATCTGCACACACGTGTTGGCGCGAACGCCGCCGTGTCAGCACCCGATACGCGGCCGCTGCTCTCTCCGAGGGGCCACCTAATTGCCCGGCCGCCGAGTTGCTCCGCTGATGGACGACTTCCGAACGACGCAGACTAGGCGTGAACGCCGCGACCGCGCGCTGTCTTGTAGTACGTGCACGCGCCGAGGAAGCGTCCACGAAGCGCGCTGATGGTTCTTCGCGTATACGTGCCGCGGCATGGGAGCTGCTTGTGTGTGTATACGGTCGCGCGAATTAGCGGAAGTGCTTTACTATACTTGTCAACGGCTTAGTCGGTTCGTGTTCCTCGGTATATAGTGTATGCACTGCTCTTTCGCGAATACTAACACGTACACTACACTCTTAGAAAAAAGGGTGTGAGAAAGGGGTAAAAAGGGCATAGCATGGACTTTTACACCCTTTAGAGGGCCCTAGGAATAAGTTTACACCCGTTAAAAACGCGCTCCCGATCACTTACCCCTTTTTAGAAAACTTGCACCTTACTTACACTCTCTACCAGTGTTGATAACTACGCGTCCGTTCCTGCCCCTAAAACAGCGGGAAGACTATAGTTTGCTCGTGTGCCACGACGGGGCGCTCGTGCAGCATTTTGTGTGGAGTGCCTTAATGCGCGCCGTCTTCATAGAGTTGTCGTTTGTGTTCCTCGTTCTCCTGACTTGTCCCATTCGTGCTTTTCTGCAATGAACCAACTAGGCCACAAGAACGTTCTACTTCATAGAGGGACGGCGAAGAACGTATATAATGATCGATTTTTATTGTGTGGCAAATACATCAAGTAAAAAGATTAAGCTGAGCAGTCTATGCTGAAAACGGAATGCAAATCCTTAGAGCTCTTTTTCTTATAGGCTATTTCTATATGACATGATGCGACGATAAACTCCTACGTTCACGTTCTATGCGCATTTGATCTGTGTCCATTATCAAGAAAATGCAATATTTACACCTCGCGCTCAGCTGCACGTAACAACAAGATCGGCGGGCCTTGATTTAGTGTGATAATTACACTTACATCATAAGCTCACGTTTGTCTGTAGGACATTCGTGGTTTACGTATTGCATCAGTCGATGTTGCGAGTGCTTAAATAACCTAAACGCAGTTTGCACTTGACAACTTTGCTGTTAGGAGGACGGGGGCGGGGGTGAGCCTACGGTAATATTTTACATAGGAACAGAAGAAAAACTAGTGATTTTTGGGAAGCAAGTTGAGTCCTCGACCACTTTATCCTCCTCCCTAGCACTGCAAGTTTTTTGTTTATTTCTCCACTCAATCTGAAAAGTTCTTTTGAATACTATGCGCCAGGAGAAAAACAGAGAGCAGAAATACTGCTTGTCATTAATTATTGTGTGATCAATGAATGAATACTCAAACTTTGTTACATCTCATATTTCTCATGGCACACTCGCAAACAAATTTCTGTAGAAAGGGCTGTGTACGAAAGAGGGAAAGGAAGGCGCCTTCGGCCACGTATGACTGCAGCAAGTAGTCCGAATAGTTTTTTGTCGCGAGTCCACTACTCCGCATTTATAAACGACCAAAGGGGGCAAGAGCGCTTCGCTCGAAAACCGATGAAGCTCGCGGAAGGGCGCGCATTCGTCACTTAACCTGGTTTCCGTGTCTGCTTAATATATCATGATAAGAGCCTTCTGCATGGGCGTGGCTCGCTGTCCAGTGCAATAGTTCCCTCGAAGTCAATGTTGTGGTCACAAGCCTCACTCACAGTGTCCGCCACTGCGCTTGGTTCCCTGTTCATTTGTTTGACAGCGAAGTTTTTGGTTTCGCCATGACTGTAATCTCGCCGATGTACGATGCCGATCGCGCCGCCGCAGAAGGCTCTGACTTGAGTCATCACCCACACGCGGCGCAATGTAAACCACTCCCTAGAAACTCTTCCCCCCTGTTACATCCACGGTTTACGTTCAGCGACCCGGCGGATGACTAACAGAATGCTTAAAAATGCAAGCTACAACTCGCCCACAGTAGCACGTGGTGAAAAAACCGAGTACGTTCTAAAACGTGTTTTTTTTTTAATTTTTTGGTTGGCGTTCTCTCCAACTTAATTACGAACAAAGGGTCTCGACCACAAGCTCTTTTAAGATCACTTCGTCCATCTCCCATTGCCTAAACCACTATCGAAGAGGCTGCTTGCTTCTTTGGTCTCGTTTTTTTTTTACGCATGGAGTGTCCTGGAGGTTTGAAATGCTGTATCCTGTCCACCCTCACCCCCTACTCTTCCTCCCCTCTCCAAGCCCCCTGGATATTCCCGTGAGGGTTCTCTTGCGTTCCCCGACGCGGAAGCACTTGCACAAAAGATCAGTCAGGCGCGGCCAGGTGTCGACCAGAGCTGCCGGCACCATGGCGTCCGCCACGCTTCCAAAGAAATGTGTCGGGAATAGAAAAGAAAAGCTTGAAATGAAGCGGGAAGCGAAAAGAAAAAAAAAGACCCCAGCAACGAAGGATATCTACCCTGAGCCGACGGCGTAGCTTTCTGCTGCCCCGGCCGAAAACTGCGACATCTTAATGACCTCAACTATCAAACATAGGATGAGCTCTCCCCAAAAACATGGAAACGAAGGCTTAGCGGCGCCACTCCAGAGGCCAATGCCTTGCCGGGCGTCTAAACGCGAAGACCGACCTTCCAATTCTCTGTGCACAGTTTTATTGTAATTTTTCTGTGACCTCAATGAGGAACGAACGAATATTTCAAAGCACGGTGTCGTTAGAGAATAGTACAGGAGCGAAAGAGACGCGGACGCTCAGCTTTCTACAGCTTTTTAGTTTCGCAGCCCTGATAAGCGCTTGGAAAATAACTCCGTGCTCTCCAGTCTCCGTGCGATTGCCTTGCTGTCTGTGCAAAATGCTGACTCCCTGTTCGCACGAGTACAGTCAACGGTTTGAAGTTATCCCGCATTACGAGCTTTCCGACTGACTTGATACTGCAAGCGCAAGTGAGTGCGAATGCTAGATACATGTGTAAAAGCTGCAATAAATAAACGTTGTAAAACTTATCTTTATTAAGTATGTTCTTAATAAAAATTCCAATACGTTCAGATAAGCGCACATATCCGTGTTTGTCTCATAACCTGTGGATCATCCTTTGTACCATCTCTTCATGTAGCTTTTTTCGATTATGTATGTATGTTTACCAAAAGCTTCATAAACTAATATCTACATGTTTAAAACAGATTGGCTTGATTCGCTCCCCTGCGATAATTACAATGTGACATTTGCATTGTTTTGATAACTGGGACATCCTCTTGGCCGTTATTTAATAATGGCGCTTGGAGGAAGTACACCAATTAACATCTGAAATTCATGAAATTTCAAATTTCATGAATTTCAGATGCTTTATGAAATTTGAAACCATGAAATTTCCCCAGGAGTGCGCCGATGAGGACGACTGCACTTATACTCTTGTTTACATCGCTGCGTACGAACAGCTAGTGCTCGTTTTCATGAAATAAAATGCAATCTGCGCTTTAGTTCTATTAAACAATCTCTTCTCTTTTGTACCGGTTGTACCCGTGCTTTTTTAGGGAGTGCGTTAATCTGTGGGAAGCGCCGATGTGATCGCTCGCCTGAAAAACACATGGCAGCCGGGTTGTTGCCATCGCGTAGGATCGGCACTTCTCGCTAATTGTCCCTGCTTCTTCCGAAGTGAGCAGTACTCTGTTTTAAACTACTTTATCCAGAAGTATGTTTGGTGATCGTTCGCGTTAACTGAAACGGCCTAACTAGTTATCCACAAGGTAGCGTCGGCGACGACTGCTCCTGCTCGGCCGTCTGGGTCACATCGGCGCTTCCCGTTCATGATATGTGCGCCCTGCGATGTAAGCAATGTTGGACTTCAGGTCACTGTGGTCGTAACTACACTCGCGGACCATTTGCATTTGGTTGTGAATTTGCTATTCACAACCGCCGCAGTCACAGACCGAACCCTGCGGACTATAGCTAGGCCTAGTTGTCGCGATAGGGAAGAGAGTCGTCGACTGAAATTTCGCCAGCGCTTATCGTTGGTGAGTGTTCACTTGTGCAAATTTGAAATATAGCCTTTCATTTCGCTCATTTCTAACATGGATAATGTAGAAGCGCGAATATATTTCACGCCGTCGCCTCATCAGGGTGTTTTCGCTCAGCCGCCGACCTGCCGAGAACACGAAGGCTGACTGTCCGCCGATCGAATTCGTAGGTGTCATTGGCCTAAGGAACTTTTCCCACCGCAATAATATTATAGTGCATTAGATAGTTCACTATAATCACACGCTGCTGTTGACCATGACTGTGTCGTTGTCCGACTAGTGTGACTGCCGCCGTCGTCTTCGTTGTGCTCTTAAAACAAGCTGAGGCTCATTCGAATGCGTTTGGAAAGTGTCATACAGCACCGTGGGGGTCCGTCAAGTCCGAATGCCATTCCAAGTCACGAATGCCATTCGACTAGGATCTCATTCTAACGTATCCGTGTAGCACATGAAAAATTCACCACGATAATCAATTATATTTCAGATGGAACCATTTTAATTCTAATCGGTTTGCTATTTTCTGTAAGGTGTACAAGACTGATTTATAACCGAGCTGTGTCAGCTGTGTCCTCATTTTCTGAGTAAGGAATGCGGTTTGTATCACTGTTCATAGTTTTCCTATGTACGAAAGAGGTGGTGGAAAAGGGTAAAAAAAATATTTTTTGTATTCATCTGTCTTTCCTCGGCTGTTCTGGGGGGAAACGGAAACGGTAGAGGTGAAATACCAAGAAAGCAGACACGAGGGCCACGCGGAAACCGGTTCAGAGAAGGAAAAGAAGAGAAGAAGCAAGAATCTGCCTGCAGGAGGAGGAAATAGTGAAGGGCATGAAGAAAGGTTGCAAGGGACACGTGGGTTCGCTCATTTGTCCTTCCGCGAATAGAGCGCGACCCGTCATTGTACTGCGTGTTACTGGCAGCTGCCGCCGGATGTGGTTTGCATTTGGCGCCTCTGGACCGTGCTTCTCATGTTGTCTGCTATGCGACTCTGTGGTGTGCAGTCGCCGAGGGAATAACGCGTTTCGATAGCCTGCCAACAGGCTTACTTCGCGACGACGTCATCAATCCTGGTAAGTACTGTGGAACGTTTATCTGCTTGTATTTTGTAGAAGGGTGAGGAATTACTTATGCTCATGTACACTTTGACTAAAATAATTCAATTTCGTCACCGTCTTTCCATGCATCTTAGAATAAATATATGCAGACTAATCGTAATGGTGAAAATTGCACAGTGCACCCTTATATCTCCAGCAATAAGATTTGGGCGCGCAGCTTTTACATGTTTTCGACGCAGTCGCCTTTCATGAGCTCTTGACGGCGGAGGTATGTTGTAAAATGCATGCAACTTCCAGCCTTTAATTTTTTAATTCTCCCCGTACGGTGGGCGGAGTCGACCAACGCGTGGAGTGCCTTTTAGCCAGCTCTGTGGAGGCTTTGCTTTCGCTTTGTTTTTTAGGTTTCCGTGAATAAATAGTTTCATTCGCAGATGATACATCCGCAAAATAAGCCCGCAGAAATAAAAATACTGGCGGACTGTTTGCTTCTACGGATTACTACGTATTACTCCGCCGATGGCAGAGCGGCAAGCCGCCACGGGACTGGGTGAAAGGCACTCCACGCGTTGGTCGACTCCGCCCACCGTACGGGGGAGAATTAAAAAAAAAAAGTCAGGAGCCGGACGTTAATTCGATTTAATTCGGAAAATCGGCCACAAAGGGCAATAAATCGAAGTTTCTAAGAATGCTCGGAACGTGTAGATTGAGTTCCAGTGGCAAAAAGACGAGTTCAGATTCTTCATCACTGCAACTTTAAATATGTGTACTTACCGGCATATTTCAACGATCTTTTTTTTCTCACACAGGTTAGCTTGGAGAATGGATGCCATCACGACGTTGACAGAAGACTGCTGAGAATTATGTTGTTATTTTAAACTCAATACGGAATAAACCCTGTCGTGCGTACTGGTGTACTGTCACTGGAGTGCAAAACTGCCCTGTGATGTGCTGCACGGCACGCCACAAACTTATCGCACTAACACAAACATAACCTGGATTGTGGAAGATAAAAACGTCTGTGAACTGCACGTAAATGAGGTAGTTATCATGTCTTTTCAGCAAGCAGCTTTGCTCTGTAGGTGTATGATAACATACACACTTGCAGGGCAATGATATGCCCACTGATACGGTGCAAAGTTGCGCTTCGGGAGCGTCGTTATGAACTCATTAGGTAGGTTTAACCATAACCCTTGTGAGGGTAAGTTTACACTGTAAGCAAAAACCTGCCCATAGGGGAGTAAAGAAAATTTTAGTGCTCAAAAGGGCCCGCTAGTCCCTAAATTTGCACACGACACTCTTCTTGCCACAAATGCGCGCCGTGCGCAAACTTAACAGACTAACTGCCGAGAAAGAGACTAGCGGGGGGCGAACCGCAGCATAGCAACACGCGAAAATCGCGCGAGAAGACTCCGACTGCAATAGTGCTCGGTTTTTTAAGCGCAGGGCGTGTTCTAAGGCCAGTGAGAGCACCGCCGCTGACTGTGACGAAGCGGATAGCCTTTCGCGTGAGAAAAAGGCTTCGTGCAACCGAAACGGCTGGCAGCTGTGCAAGTGCATAAACAAATACTACGAGCTTCAATACGTGTCGAATGTGAGTAGTAAAGGTTAGGGTTGGGCAAGTACACGTAGTTTCATATCGTTGCCGTTTGTTTACGAGCTTATGTGATACTGTGCAAGTATCGGCGACACTTAGCGAATCGGTGAGTGGCAAGCAGTCAATTCCCTGTTACCGCTGTCCGCCAGTAACAAAAAACGAGGTGAACCATCGCCTTCTATATTTGTTTTCAACAGGCTGTAATGTGCAGCTGCCAATTGCTAGAAGTAAGACGACCTTATAAGCAAAAAAAGAAACGAAAAGAAAACAACGGTTGTGGTTGTGAAGTACCGGCCGTAATGTACACACAGTTCAGCACCTCTTCTTTGGCCAAAACACGATTTAGACAGTTGTGCGTGCGCATTAAAGCTTACCGCAGGTTGTTCCAAAAGCATATGACACAAAAATCACCATACTGTGCTCTAAACAGCTATAGGTTTGATAACAGTTTGAGTGGTAAAGACAGACAATGTGTGTGTTTCGCATATAAGGCTTTTATTTTCTGCCTCAGACCGTCTGTTGTGGTGGTGTAGTCGTATCCGCGCTCGGCTCATAATCCAAAGGTTGTCGGTTCGAATCCTGGTGTTTTCATGTATGTTTATTTCTGTTTCCTTTATCGTTGTTATGTGTGTTAAACTATGTCGGAAACTCTCGCCCTCTTAATTACGCTGGAAATCACGTGTAGTTTGCTCCGTCTGCTATACAGTTTGCTCCGTCTGCTACACAACGTCTGCTCCCGGGACTAACTGTTGCACCCTTTCCAGGGGACCAACAGTTACACCCTTTGCCCCCTGTTAGTCCTTTTTTTCTAAGAGTGTAGGCTTAACACCCTTTCTAACACGGTGTAAATGTGCACCTGAAAAGATCAAAACCATATGCTCTTGCAGAGCAATGTTACGCCCATTGATAAGGTGTAAAGTTGCACTTCAGGAGCGTTGCAGTAAGCTCATTTGATAGGCTTAATTGTAGCCCTTGCGAGGATAAGTTTACGCTTTGGGATAGAGCATAAGCTTATTCCGAGTGGGTGCAAACATGCACCAGAAAGTAAAGCATATGTTTGCACTTTCATGGCCTAAGCGTTAGTCTTTCTTAGGAAGCGTAACGTTAGTCATCAAGGGCTTATACTTACACTTGTCCAAACGGAATAACATTAGTCCTATTGCAGCCTAAACATTACACCGTACGCACTTAGTCCCCCGACGAGGGTGCAAATTTGCACCAAAAGGGGCTCGCCACAGCGTCAGTGGATTTACCCCCTTAAAGGACTAAGATCACACCTTTTTTTCTTAGAGTGTAGGGTAATCTATAAAGCTAGAAAAGTTTTTCCCGTATTATATCTGGTTTTGCCAGTGGAGCTTACTCTGACGCTGTTAATCCAGCGCTGACAGCGGCTAGAGAACCCTGATTGCGCAGCTGGGGAATTCGACTGTAGTCTCACTTTAGCCGAAATTAAAGGATGAAAATTTAGTGGTGATCAGTCGGATTGATGCGGAAGAAATGCGATGGTATTCTTCTTTCACTCGCCAATCTATTCCTATTCTATTCCAGAACAGTCTGTGATATAGAAGGGGTCGTCTGTTTCTCTAGCGGTTCATTTTTACTCTCCACTTGTTGTCATCTCCTGTTTGTTAACTTCGTCTGTGGTGGCTACGCAAAATGTGTGACATTGATAGATTGCGGTGAGTAATCATTTCACTGCACAAGCCGGCAGGTGCCTGTTTCAACCGCAGCCACCGGTGGTTTTTGTGAGACCCAGGTTCCTCTTCTTAAGCAATGCGGAGGAGGAATATAGCTCCTGGAAGCCAGATAGTTCTTCGAGAGGCTGTCTAATTGCACCTATATAGCCCTGTTGTTGTCGGAGTCATTTTGCTTAGTCATTCTTAGTCGTTGTCTCCCTCCTGTTCCCTATACAAGTCTACCCTACTGGAGAGGAGAGAGAGGGGGGGGGGGGGGCCGGGGAAAGAAGGACGGTTGGCAGATCCAAGATGGCGGCTTCACACAGACGTCGACGCCGGACAGTTTTCGCCTGCATGACCCTCCTAATATCGTATTGAAAATTTGACAGCCAGATGTTGATATTGCGATTTCATCATCACTATCATCAGCCTAGATACGTCCACTGGGCGGTTACACTGGGATTCTTTTGCGAGGAGGAACCAAAAAAAAGGGGGGCGGTAACATTTACCCAGTCTATGTCGTACAGATGAAAAGCACAAGGCGTCGCAGTGTTAACCACCATCCGTCGATTACGTCTCGTTGCCGTTAACCGCGCTGTCAAAACAGTCGGGCTGGCGTGATGTCGTGCGAACATCTTCCCGACTGGCTCGAGCGTTTCAGCCGGGAGGCGCGCGCACATACCTCGCGACTGTCTTTACTGCCGGCGTCCGTTGGCAGGTCGTTAAAAACGGCGCGAGAGGCACTTTGCGGTTAGCGGGAGGGCGCGCGTCGGAAGCGTCGCGTCGTCCCTCCTCCTCCTCCTCCCTGTGATGCTGCTGCTGCTGCTGCAGACCTCTCTCTGGAAAGCGCGCTCGCCTTCTCT
The DNA here is from genome assembly GCF_055824585.1 of Amblyomma mixtum. Lineage (NCBI taxonomy): Eukaryota > Metazoa > Arthropoda > Arachnida > Ixodida > Ixodidae > Amblyomma > Amblyomma mixtum. Next base: position 314,155,266 of record NC_143012.1, on the reverse strand, counting down.
CTCGCGCGCAAATTCTCCGCGGCCGCACGTGCGCGCATATCGCCGTGGATCAAATATAGTAGCCTTTTTACGAGCAGCCTCGGTTTCTGGCCCGCGCGAGGCTCCTTGTCTAGCTCGCGCATCGCGCTGCTGGCAGGAAAAAGCGCGAGTTTTCTGGCAGGCAGTAGCGCGCCCTGTCTGGCTCCTTTTATGTATGCTTCTTGCTTTCATCGGTGCGAGGAGCAAGCGTGGGAAACAGCTGTTCTCTGGCGTCCGATGCGCCTGTTTGCTGTTCGCTCCTCTTCCCAACAGCAGCTCGGCGGAGCTCGCCAGTGCAGTGGGCGTGTGTATGTGTACGTCACCCTTGTGAATGAGCCTCTTTAGGGCGTCCGTTATCGGCGAGACGGGAGCCATCCGCCTCCCTGTGTACGTGGGTGCGTGCAGTGTCTGCTCGCTGATCCCGCGTGTATAGTATATAGTGCGCGCGTGGTAGCAGCAGCAGCAGCAGTCGCCGCAAGCACCCACGCGGCTACCGAACTGAGCTCAGCAGCGGGCTTTCCCGCCAGCCAGGAGAGAGCATTTCACTTTTCCCGTCACTTGACAATCTCCAGGTGGAAGCGTGGTTGCTCCCCCGCCACTCGGAATGAGCGCGACGCAGGACTCGCTTCCGGCCGGCTTATCTCCCCGAGGTTATTCCCTAGTGATCCCGAACCGCAGGGAAGCTGGCCTACCTTGCACGGGCGTGTGTCGCAGTTGCGCGGTATATCAGAGTCGGGCCTGCGAGGTGAATGTCGTGCGTTTTGAAGCGAGGGTGCTGAAGAACCCGCATTCACATAATCGAGGTCCTACGTTTTGGCCATGTTCCACATTTCGCGCAGCTTCAGTAATGGTGCTCCGCTGCGAGAAACGCGATCACAGTACAGTTCAGTTTTTGACCGTATGTGCGCCTTGCGACCTTGAACTTCATGTCGAGTCATGCCCATCCATTTATGCCATCGTGTATGACCTTGAAAGGTTTAGGTTTAGGTTTTATGCAGTATGCCTATACTTCTGAAGCAGCAGCCGTTACGAGTGTTCTGTGTGCCGCTGCAACCGCAGGAGCGAGCACCCTCGAGGAAACCCCTCCGGCTTTCTTTCTGCCAGCGGGGAGTGAGGCCAGACCAGTCTGGCGACAAAGCCAAAACTGGTCGAATACACGGCGCTGGGGCGCTTGTGCATAGACTGGCTCATGCATGCCTGCGTGCGCAGAGGAACGAACTGCTGAGCCTCTTCGCGGACGGCCTCTTTGGCGACCATCGAGGCCGAAGTAATGAAAGTGACGTGCCGTCTGGTGCGCGCGGCCGCAGGATTAGGTCCCCCCCCCCCCCCCCCCCACCGCTGGCCCCCGTCGCTTTGTTCCACCTCCTCGTTCTCCCTGCGTCCATGGCCTCCGCCGCCCGGTGATGCTGGGAGCGCAGAGAGGCGGTCTGCCTGCCCTTTGTTTCCTCGTGCTCCGACGGTCAGGCTGCAGACTCGGGGGGCCACGAGGGACTTCCTTTATCTTCGTCGCTTGTTATCATGTTGCTCCTCGTCCCTTTCAGGGTTTTCTTTTCGCTGTATTGATCTTTTATTTTGCCGGAGACCATTTGAAAATATCGCGAATATAGGATCGAGAATATAATAATACAGCTTTCTAGCTCTCTTTTTTTTTTTTTTTCGCGCTGCTTAGTACGCTTTCTTGCTTACCTTTTTCCTGCGGGTTTCCTTTACAGCGAGCGATACGAACGTTTGGTTATTGTAAAGAGCAGCAGCGAGCAAACGATCAACTGGTGGGGACTCTCGCTATTGCAGTGCATGTGGCTTCTGTCCTCGGCTTTGTCGTTCCTTCGTATCCCGGCTACCTTTTCTTGTTGCAGTTGTTTCTTTGTGCGATCCCGACGGCGCGTCTTCGAAATCACTCATCCGCGAAAACGATGCCTCTCCTTGGGGGCCGATCTTCCCCCCCTTCTCCGTCCGGGTCTTGTCATCTTTGCCGCCGCCACTGTTTGCTGGAGCGGGCGAGCGTCGTCTCCTTCCGCTCCGATCGCTCTGATCAGGGCGGCGACCGAACTCGGCGCCGTGCCGCGGAATGCCACTGCTCGCCTTTCTGTCGGGCAGCGCGCAGATTGAGCGAGGGCTACCGTTGAGCCGCCGTAGGCATGCATCCTCATCTTCCGTCTCGGCCGGTATATAGAGGCCACTGCTGACCCTTCTTCTTTCTGGCATGCGCGGCAACAATGCAGGCGACCTGGTATCTTTCGCTACGCGTACACACTGGACCCGACTACCTCGCTGTTATGTGCCCGAAGTGTTCGCCACCAACACCACGCACGTTAGTAGCCGCGAGGTGTCGGCGCCGCGGCGCAGCGTATCAGCACTTGGTCTTCTCACCCTCAAACTCGCTAGCCCTGTCTCTCTCTCATGTGGATGCTATTACTATGTGAAATCCGAGAGCGACGGCACGATTGCGCTCCGACGCTTCCGAAGAAGGGGGGCACCCAACGCTTTTTCGTCGTCACATACTTACCGAGGTACCCTCTCCTATCGAAGCCTCCTCCATTGTCGTTGGAGAGCCCTTGTTGGATCCCCCAGCCTCTCCGCTCCGCTTTACAGCACGCGCGCACACTTGTCGCACTCACACACACACACACAGAGAAGCGTGAAAGTGCCCCCGAAAGGTGTCCCGACACCTTGTCCCTGTGGTGGCGGCGGCGGCCTCCGTTCTGAGCCGTATCGTTTCAGCCGGGCGTGCTCGCCGACAATGGGCGCGCGTTGTTGTGTGTGCTGCACTCCTCTTCCGCGCCTGTGGAGTGGGTCCTCCCCTTTCCATGCGTCGAGTGGGTCCCCCCATCTCTTGACGCCTTCGGTGTTGAGGGCTGTTTGCAGTCCTCCATCAAAGGGCGGCTCTCCGAGCTTTGTGCAAACACACACCGCCGCGCGGCTTCACGCGCTGTCGCCTCCGTGTGTGGCTCCAGCTTCGAGCCCTGCAGCTGAGGGCGACGCGAGCGACTCCTCACCTCCTTCGTCTTTTCTTCTTGTCTCGTCTTCGCCTTGATTTTTTTTTTGTATAAGCCATGACCTTCTTCAGGCTATTTTCGCGCTTTTAAGTCCTTATTTGCTTGTCTGAGGTGGGTGATGAAGCCTGCGTGCCTCCATATCTTCCTCGTGTGCGTAGATCTCTTCTTTTGGGTTTTGTGCCCGAGGTTCGGTTCAGCCTTACATGGCCGCACTCATGCATATGCTGGAGCGATGCAGTTGAACCTCGTTGTAACGTATTTGAAAGAGCCCGGCGCTTCGTTATAGCCGTAGCTTCGTTATAGCCCATGTTTAGCGAGCTTCCAATCATCATTCCGTCGTTATATCCGTTATTTCGTTGTAACGAGGCTCGGCTCTAGCTGCATGCATATAGGTTGTGTATTTAACTTAAATACAAAGCCAGTCCTTCGGGCTCTTCATCATATATAGTTCTGCTTCTAGTTTGGGTTATGGGGGCAGCAGGCAGGGGCGCGTTGTGAGTAATCCGTGACACTGCCGGTTCTTCCAGTGCATTCCTGCCGGCACATGCCGAGATCCCGGCCGCGGCGGCCGCGTTTCTATGGCGGCAAAGTTCACGACGCACCGATGTGCTGTGAAAAACATCCGGAGCCCTGCAGTGTTCCTCTTTCTTTCACTCCCTCCTTCATACCTTCCCTCACGGCGCGGTTCGAGTGTCCACCGCCAGTGAGACAGTCACCGCGCTTTTCCTTTCTGCATAACCTATATGTTTTTTCTATTGCACATCTCTTGAAAGGGCCTGCACTTTCAACAGACATTAATGTAATACGTATATACGAAGAGCTGTGTCTATAGCATATTAAACGCTTCAGAGACCTTGCTGACAGAGACCAGCGTCTGAAGGATATAGTGAAACTAAAAGGCGCTCTGAAAGGAGGTGTAGGAGGGTCATGTTCGCCGAACCGCTCGTTTAAAACTCCTTACACCGCCTAGCAAGCCTTGACCTATCGGGCGCGTCGCGGACTCTCGGTTGTGTGCACAGAGGACGCGTGTGGCCCGGAGCACGTCCCTTTGTCCGCCAGCGACGGGTGCGCTGTCTCGATTGTGCCGTACGTGCCTCCATCTAAGCCGATTAAGGCAGGGGCGCGCGCGCTAGAAGTGGCCGTTTGGAACAGCGCAGGCGAGGGTGTGGTATAGACTCGTTCCGCGTGCATAGCCAAACGGCAGCCCTCTTCACGAGTGCGGTGGTCGGTGGCGCGGTATCTCTTTACCCAGCACACGGTAATTGTGTGCCTTTACCTCTGCTCGCGGACCGCGGCCGTCATGTTTGCGTAGCGTAGTCTGTTCGGCTCAAGATACGGAGCGCTCCCCCACTCGATTAGAGGCTTTAACGAGAGTACACTGTTGTTTGCGTTCGTATCCGGACGGCCCGGGACATCGACTCCTTTAACGGGTACCTCTCCCCCCCCCCCTCCCCTACTTCCTTTTTCTTCTATTTTTTTCTTTTCGGGCTCCTGTTCTTCGCTGCGTGCCATAAAATGTTCTGTTTGCACAGCGTCGATCACTGAGCAAGCTCGTGGGGATGAGTTAAATGACGCTTCTCGTATACGTACGAGCAACGGATGTATCGGTAACGGGACGCATTTTTCAGTTGCCGGGACAGAGCTTTTCTCCTTTCTTTCTTATTTCTTTCTATCGCGTCGTAGCTTTTCTTCGCTTTGCTGTGTTAGTGGTACGCGGTTAATGCCATTCACGGTGACCGGTGAGGACGTTCCACCCGAGCAGCTGCGGCTGCCTCAATAAAACGTATTTCATGGGAGCTCGGGGCAGAACATACGTTTTAGCGCGTAGGCAGGAACGTACTCTGGAGTGAACAAATGCGATGACAAGTACGTTCTAAAACGCGGCCGCGTAAAGAATGGCATGAAAGATTCCGCTGTCAGCAGCCGTCGCGCGTACACCTTGCCGCTCGTGAAGTTTTATACGCGCAGCCACTCGCAACTACACCTGTTTTGCGTTGACCCTGCATGCGTTTTCCTCTTCTAAGCTTCCTATCCTGTGCAGACACAAAACATTGGTTTTGAGGAAAGCAAAGGGTGCAGTAACTGTCTTCTCAACCGAGCCGTGAGGGAAGGGAGTGAATGAATGAATGAATGAATGAATGAAGGAATGAAGGAAGGAAGGAAGGAAGGAAGGAAGGAAAGAAAGAAAGGAAGAAAGCAAGGAAAAGAAAGAAAGAAAGAAAGAAAGAAAGAAAGAAAGAAAGAAAGAAAGAAAGAAAGAAAGAAAGAAAGAAAGAAAGAAAGAAAGAAAGAAAGAAAGAAAGAAAGAAAGAAAGAAAGAAAGAGATGCTGTAGCGGAGAGCTCGCGAATAATGTCGACCACTTGGGAACATGTACCGTGCACTGACAACGCACAGCAGACTGCGCCTTCTGAGTTTCTCCCCAGACTGCCCATTCGCGGCAGGCTGCGAATGTGAAGTCTATGCGCACAGGAGAGATTTGTCTTGTATACGCAGACTCACGGTCTTCTTAGCTATCTTGTTTCAGCGTTTACAAATCCTCGAGGAGCCTTGGTTTTCTGTGGTCGTTTGTTTGTTCATGCATACACTATTATAGGCTGAGATCTGAGACTAATCTGGCTTGTTCTGATACACGACCGTCCCAACGGATCAACGAAAGGATCAAATATCCGGTAAACTGCCTCACTCTATTGGCATTTGAGACGCTTCATGGGGAGGAGGGGTGGAAGAGGAGAGAGAGAGAGATATATATAAATTATTCGTTGCTCGTAGCTTCAGTAGCCATAAGCCAGTTGTTCAGGCCGAGTATTCGCCGCTTTGTTAAGTCAGGAAACAGTGTAGTTATTTAATTGCAAATATTTAGCAGACGTGTGCGTGAGAATTTTCGGTCACCGACGCCTCTGCTTGTTGATATATTCAATTATTACACTCATTTATTACACTGTTCAGAAAGCACCCTGCGCTTAGCAACGCCGTTCGTTCCTGGAGCTTAATGCAAATATGAGTCTTATCCTACACGCAACTGAATGCGGATTCGTGGCCACCGTTCGTTTGCGCCCGTATTAAAATAGAAACAAAACGAAAAGGAGCTGAACGGGAACTCTTAGATCGCCTCATATGATTGAATCACTGCCAGCGCAAGACGTATACCCTCGGTCCAAATGAATAATTGAGGGCCTACCGCTCAGGGACGCGCGCTCGCCTTGACCAGCATATATATAGGTATATACCTACTACACGTATACCGGCCTACGCTTGGCGGCGCGCCGCCGTTTGCATTTCTTTGGTGGCGATATTTCTCTTCCGATGCCAAAGCGAGTAAACTGATCCCACGTATGAGCGGCGATTCTCTTTCCACGTACGCAAGACTAAGAGCCCCTCGAGGGAAAAGAATCGCCTCCGTGCCGGAGTCGACGAAGCTATTTGCAGTGGAAAAAGGAAAAAAAAAAAGAGAAAAAGCAGAGAAAAAAAAAAGGCGAGCGAAGGAATAAAGAAAGATGGCGGTCGCCGCGTGTCCCTGTTGTTTCTCTCTATTTTCTCCGCCAACCGAGAAGGAGGAGGAGAGATGCAGTGGCGAGATAGAAGCCGCGCAGATTGAGCGTCGTCTCTCTTCCGTCCGCTTGCTTGCGTTCGGTGGCGCCTGTCCTGCTGCTGCTGCTGCTGCTGCTCATGAGGCCGGGACTAACAAGGGAAGCGGCTGCTCTGCGAACTTCTCGGCGGCGGGAGCGGACCGCGGGATGCCGGGCACCGATAAGGCCCCGCGATGCATGGGAAGAAGAAGTCCTGCGAGACGCCCCGCTTGTCTCTTCGTTTTTTTTTTTTCCCCCGCTTCAGTCGCAACGCCGGAGGTGCATGCAGTCAGTCTCTCGCGGACACCGGGTCTGCTCGTTTTTATCTGATGAGCCTTCGCCGTTTGTCAGCGAGCGCCAGCCGGCGACTGTCTCCAGTGCGCTGACGCTGCTGAGGTGCTCTCTGCTGTCCGTGCGCGGCTTCTCCGCGAAGCGCGAACCCCCACCCTCCCCCAATCGTCCACGCAGCGTCAGCCGTCTTCGCGCGCGGCCATCAGTTAATTTGTTCGGTCTCTCTGTGCAGCCTCTCTCCGAGCTTAGCGTCCTTTCCTCTTTGGCTTCTGTTTTGCAGTCTCGGTCCTCGCCGGGGAACGTTCAGAGCCGGCGCCATGCGCGCCTCTCCTTGTCTTTGTCTCCGCGTTCGATCGGAGCGCGTTTTTCTTCCGACGCGGTCTCTGCGTGTGTCTGCGATGGGCATCCGCGATCGCAGTGATAGCGTTCCATCGACAGCGGCGGCGAATTTACGGTTTACTTATCGGAAATGCGCACACGCGGTGTGGACCCAAGCTGGCGAGGTCGTGGAGCGGGCGAACTCACCTTCGCGACAAGCATGGCAGTCGGTTCTTCTTCGGTCGGCGCTGTCCTCTGTAGAGTGTCTACGGCGCGTCAGCCAAGTGTGCAGCACTGGAGGTGGTGCATGCGTGAGAACGCTGAACACGATGTTTTTTGCCCAGGTGTAGATGAAGGTTATTCCGTGCGAGGTGCGCGTGAGACAGGCATGCAGTTCGTTACTTTCAGACACACCTGGGCCACTCCGGCCGATGCTGGTTGAGTGCGCACTCGTTGTGGCGAGCACGCATCCTTCGTGCGACTGTGCTGCATATCCCTTAGTGCTGACGATGGTAAATTTCTTCGGCGTGACATGCAGTGCATTGGCGCTGCCAAAGGAGGCCTTGCGCCGAGTTTCATGACAAACCTTTACGGTCTTCAAAGGGTCACAGAGGGAGATTTCAAGATTAAGGCATTCTGCTGAAGACATCAGTGCTGTAGTGCCTTACAGCAACAGCGTCATAAGAATGGTCGAACAGGAAGTTCTTGTTGTTTTCTCTCTCTCTCTCTCTCTCTCTCGCATTTTTTTCTTTTGGATCTTTGGGGAAAGGGGAGGGGGAGGGAGCGGGGGACTGACTACCTACCGTTGCACTGTGGCGACGAGTAACATCCCTATATATAATTAGGGCCCTTCGTTTTCGGGTATAAACCCGTAACACACATAGGCAGGGGAATGAGAGGTTCGTTATTATATATGTAAAAGAACCCAGAGAACGTACCGTCTTTGCCAAAACTAACTGGGCAGCGGTGGTTCCTTTCTTAGCCGCGCAGCGAAGCACATACAGCAGCCCTTAAGCTCTGAATCTGTGTAAAGTGTAGGTGAACCCTCCTCATGTTTTGACACCTTTCGGTATTTATGGGTGCCGTAAAGGCTCAGTTATACGGTCAAGAGGCAAAAACTAGCTTCTTGGTGGCTTTTGGCAAAGGGGCCGTACGTTTTCCTCCTCATAGCTGAAGAGACACGCGCAAACAGGCGGATATCCTCTGCTTATAGGAGGATTTTCGTTTAACATGGTGATCTTAATAAGCCTTTTATAACGCTTGTTGTTCATGGTGTTAATTTGTGATAATGCTTGTTATTCATGACGTGGCTTAATTTGAGAATAAGCTCGCAAAGTACTTTTTTTTTTTTTTAGAAGCGTGAGTCCAAAAATCCAACCTGCATTAAGTGTAGCATTTCTGCCTCGCGGGGAAGTATGCTTTTCCGCGTGGCAGCGCAGCAGACGACAAGAGTTCCTCGTATATATGCGTGAGCAAGTGGAGAAGCAGCGGCCGCGATTGTTCTTACGCAAGCGGCACTTTGCTCTGCCAGAACGCGCATATGGGACGACGAATCGGAGGTTCTCGTACTTTTGCCGCCGGAGCCGCCGCCAGCGCGCAAAACTTGCCACAGGCCCTTTGCGCCGCGCGCGTCCACGGCTGCATGCGGCTAATGTGATTTGGATGGGGAGTCGCAATCGAATTAGAGCCCCGACTGTATCGATCACGTGATTGCGCACTGCAACACGCGTGCCGCCCCCAAGCAGCGGCGGGGGGCGGCGCCCTAAACGGATTAGTGCGCGCCACTCCGCTCGCTCTCGGGAGCACTAACGTGCGCCGGCGACCCTTTTTCAGTGCTCCGCAGTGTCGGCGCTTGCGGAGGAAGAGGAGGAGGATGGGGCGTAATGGACGCTGCTGCATGCATGCTCTCGGTTAAAACAGCGCGCGGTGCCGTCCTGCAGGCGATGCCGCGGCTTGGTGCACTTTTCCTTTGCGATTGGATTCGCCTGATGCGCCTCATCCGCGGAGGGGATGCTGCTGCCGTCTCTGACGTCAGAGCTGTCGGAGACGGAGCTGAAGGCTATACTGCGTCTCACTGGGCCGCGTATTAAAGCCCCTCCGTTCCGGGCCGCGAGCTTCAGCGTCGTTCCCGACAATATCTCCACTGGGTGGGAGAGCTGACGCGCGATTCGTTTCTGTTGCGTTTGTTTGTCCGTGTTGCGAAGGAAATGGGCCTTGTCGAAGAAGGTTAAGAGTTAGGCGGAGGGACCGGCGTGGAAACGAGCGATGATCATGTGGCTTTCTCTTTTGCGTGACTTGATTCAGAGTCGTCGACAGAGTCTGAAGTCTCGAAACATGAGGGGGATATGGTCGGTCTGCTGGGCACTCTGGAAGGAACGTTCTTGGACGGATAGGTTGGCGAGAATTGCGGCGTTTCTATACTCTCCTTATCGTTGTTGTCTCCTCGGTGCCGCAGCTCACTGCGCCCATTGATATAGGCATAGGATAACCATTCTTAGTTGACCTCCTCCTTGAACACGTCCTGGTTTCACCAGAGAAGACCTATAGCTGCTTGCACTGTTCTTGTGGCGATAGCAGTGTATTAAACTTTCTCTGGCGCAGACGGTGCTGCCGTTGCAGAAACCTCCCTTGTTCTCCCGCTGGTAAATGAGAGGATGTCACCCACATTGCTGGCCTTGAGAGTATGTATGTGTGCATGGTCATAGCGATCCAGATGGGACTGATGACGAGAGACAAAGAAATCTTCCGCGTCCAGTCCGCGGCTCTCTATAGGTTTCTGCCACTCTTCTCGTGCTGGATTCGGAATGGCAGTAAGAAATGTCGCAGGTATTCTTTGCTACCCAGCTCGATGCATAGAGTGCAGGTCTCGAGGAAGATGGTGTGAGGTGTTGGAAGCGGGAGCTATAGCGTGTGCGGCTATCGCTCTCACTTCTCCCCTGGGGCACGGCCGAAAGTCTGGAAATGTTTTCTCATCTTAGCTGCACTTTTCGTGTACTACGCCTCTCTCGTTGCGCTGCACCGCCAGCAGCGGGGTTGCGTGAGAAAGCGAACACGCGCTCGCCACGGCGGCGCACTGTTCATTCGCGCAACGGGGTGTACGCAGAGATGGACGGCTCGCTGAGTGGTCTATTCTTGCCCCGCTCAGCGCCTCAGCAGCGATGTGCGGTTCACGTATACCGTCCACCACCGCCGCCTCCGCTGCGTGCGAGCGGGACACCCACCCAGGGCGCTCTGCGGGAGGGGGAAGACCACGCGGCGCCGATGAACGGGAACGATTACGCGCTGCACCGGTTCCTGTTACGATGCTATCGTCGCCGCCGCCGCCGTCCCATATGGAGTGCCTAATGAACGCACCGAGCCCCCGAGTAGCGGCGTAGAGCGGCGTTCACCGCCAGGTTCTCTTCCCCCCTTCTCTACGGGCTGGCGCCGCATCGTTGCGAACCGCGTGCCCGAGTCGCGTGCTAAGTTCGGAGCCGTGGGCGCGCGAGATCGGGAGCCCCAGGTCCAATCTGTCTGCCGCATCTCGCAACTGTGTTCATGTGTGGCACGCTATTCCGAGGGAACGTCACGGGCGTGTTGCGCGTTTCAGACGGGCGGAAAATGAGTGGGGGAGATAGATAAAGGGAAAAAAAAGAAAAGGAAGAAATGGAAGTGCGAGCATGTTTTAACGCCTTCCCGTGAAGTGGTGGTGAGCCACCGCCGCAAGGGGGGAGGGGGGTCAAGCGAAACATTTCGGCCCTGGCTGTCTTCTTTCCTATCCTGCCAACGCGCACGCGCCTCTCTCTCAGATAGACGCGTGTAGTCTAATCGCGCCCACAGCATGGTCGCTTACCCACAGTGCATGGTTGCCATGCTCGCAAGGCCTGCTTCCAGGACACGCGAGCGCGCCTGTTCGCCCGCCTGCGCGCTCTGATTGATGCCCCGGCGCGATTAGAAAATTGCGGGACTGCCTCCCCCGCCACCCGTCTTTTCCGCGGCGACGGCTGTAGGTGCGGTTTGCAGCGACGCGTTTCAATCTGCCACCGGTCTCTGGGGAAACGAGGCCGCGGGCAGCAGCGGCGGCATCGTGCCTGTAGGCGCGTTGCCTCACGTGCGCTTCGCGAGTCTTCTCTTTCTGGCCGCAGAGCGGCAGCCAGTACCTTTCTTTTTTTCTCTCTCTCTAGTTAGTGGTCACATCATTTTTGTGGCACGGGCGTTCACCGTTTCGTGCGGTAGCGGTGAGCATTTCGCGGCATACGTACGAACTGACACGCGTGAGTGGGCCCAGTTGCGATTAATCGCGGAAGTGGACAGTCGCACACGCGCGCGCTAACCGTTGACACGGACGCGAAAGTACCTCGAGCATACAAACGACGTGGCCGCCATTGTTGCGGCTCGCGCAGTTCACTTTGTGTGCCCGCAGCGTTCGTTGCAACAGCGGATCAAAACCTTAAAAAAAAAAAAAAGCCCTTCCAAAAAATACATGAGATGTTCACGGCCTGAACGTCAACTTTCTCGGCCATAACCTCATTCCTTGAGAAGTAGGTAGTGCTTCTCGAAAGTTGCGAATTGCCCCCCCCCCCCCCCCCCCCCCCGTTTTTTTGGGGGGGGCGCTGCTGTCATTATCTCTTGAATGCGTGTCGTTTTCATGTACAGTCGCGGGTAAAAAAGATTAGCACACGAGACCGAACACCAGAGCGCCGGAATGACAACGCGTGGCGCTGCGGGTGCCGAAGAGGCTGATAACGAGAGTGCCGGTCCGTTCCCATTCTACAGTATTAGGGGGGTTCAGTGGACTGCCACGGACGAGCAAAATTACTGGCTAAAAGCAGCGCTATCAGCTATTGTTCCCGCGAGTTCCTTTTGACAAACCATCGCGGACATAAAAAAATCAGTAATAAAAAGAAGCCATTTTTGCTTGATAACCGAGCCAAAATAAATACCGCATGCGCAGTCACGTAGGGTTGGCACTTCAACGAGCGGGGGTGCACGCTTGATAAAGCTTACTTCCTGCCGTCCCCCCCCCTAGGCTGCAAAACATGGAAACGGCCCGATAAGCAGGTCTGCGTACCGCAGCGCCGCGTGGTGAGATATACGAATTCTAATCGCCAGTGATCTGTGCTAATATTTTTTGCTCGCGACTGTACTCTGTGTGATACACTGTCTGTGTGCATGTGTACTTGCGTGCATGCAGTAGCGCTGTGGTCATTATGATGACGCTTTCTGGGAAAGGAAGCAAAACAAGAGAAACATTGTGTGCACGGCAGCCCTCTCGTGACCCTTCGCTTCTTCTCTCCTTGCTTGTGCGCAGGCGATCAAGTACTGCGACCATGTGCATGGCAAGTGGCATTTCTCCGAGATCCGGGCCATCTTCTCGAGGCGCTACCTCCTGCAGAACATCGCTCTGGAGATCTTCCTGGCGTCGCGAAGTGAGTCTCGATCTTCCGCCTTCCTTCGCGCGACTGGCCCGCGGAGTTATCGCCCTTGGCGTTGCTCTGATGCAGCGCCTCTGTTTCAATACTTCACGGGGCGGCGGACACTGTGCGAGGAGTCGAATTGCCAGTGCATTGTACGTGAAGGGATCAGGTGCGACAAAGCGCGTGTCGTGTGGCGATAAGTATGCCGTTAGAGGGTGTAGCCGGGCCTGCTGGCGTGCAGGTCCGTGGTATAGATATCGGGTGCATCCGGTTGTCACGTATTGAAGTGAACTCATTTCACGTATTCGGTGTTGTTTCCTTAGAGAGACAAGAAGAGTTCGGAGCTCCGCGCGATCACATGACGCCATTCCTAGTGCTAGTGCTTCGATATTATGACGGTAGTTATTACCGAGCACGTAGCCGGGGGCCGGGAAAGGGAGCCCGGTCCCTCCTTAAAATGAAGCTTACCCCTCCCCACCGTCCGTTCAATAATTTTGGCCTGCGCCGCCCACGAAAAACAATACATGTCTCAATGCCTGGTCGCTATAGACGGCGTTTCCGCGCCTTCCTTACGGTCATCGTTCCATGGTAAACCGTCAATCTACGGCACGAAACCGCGTAACTTCACTTTTAGGTAGTGGAGATAATCCATATTAGAAATGTTAATCGACCTTTTCTGTATTTCTTCTCCGGAAGCTCACATGTTTGTGCTTTCGAGCTTCCATTTCAGTTCTGTTTGCGATTCGTTTACTGCTGACAGGCGGAAAAGGCGGCTTACGGACACTACATCAACCCCAGTCAACTACGGCACGAAACCGCGTAACTTTGATGCGGCAAGTGATGTAGTTATTAGGCTTTTTTTTTTTTATCCTGTGGAGCAGGGTTCATTAACTCTTTAGTTGCCGTGGGAAAAATGGACGTTGCTTGTCGGTTCATTTTATTGACTTAAAATGATGTGCCGGCTGCCATAACATGCAGCACATCAAAATTGTGCTAATTAATGTAGTATTTTATAGTATGCGTTTCAAATAGACATAAATATTGCCGCCGCGGTGGCTCAATGGTTATCGCGCTCGGCTGCTGACCCGAAAGACGCGGGTTTGATCCCGGCCGCGGCGGTCGAATTTCAATGGAGTCGAAGTTCTATAGGGGCCTTGTACTGTGCGATGGCAGTGCACGTTAAAGAACCGGTCGAAATTTCCGGAGCCCTTCACTACGGCGTCCCTCATAGCCTCGCTTTGGGACGTTAAACATCCGTAAACCATAAACTAAACCTCTTCCCTGTTGTAAGTTGATGGAGCACCATGTGACCAAGTATGCGAGACATCACGTCCTGGCGATCGTTGAATTAGGGATGATCGGTTCCTAAAAAACGTCGAAATGAACGTGATCGTCGTGCTCATGCAAGGTGCGAACGTTTCGTTTCGGCAGCTTAAATTCATTTCTCAGCGTTATGGTGGACGCTGAAGGTAAAGTGCAGTTAGAATGCTGTAGCCTGTCGATGCAGTCCAACTTCAAATAGACCACTCTCAGCGAAAACGGAGCTTTTATAACCTTTAAAAGGCCAGAAAACAAAATACAGGTGTCGCCACCAGCGGCCGATTCCGTAAGTAAACTGCTTGAGTCGAAGCTCTCGAAGGCGAATTTTTGCGTGGATCTCTGAGGCTACACTGCCATTCACTTCAAAATGGCAGCAGCCAGTCCTTCTCGGTGTACGCGTCACTAGTTTGAGTCGTGAGTCGGAAAAATTATTAAATTCAATTTTCTCAGTCATGAATGCGTCTTTCGCTGCCGGACAGACGTTAACGTACCCATAAAGAGCCAGGGAATAATTTTTTTTTACTGGGAGCATTAATAACTCGATGGTGTTGACCTCAGTGCCCCTTAAAGGCGGAGCAAGTTTGGACGAAAACATTGTGTGTCCCAGCTACGTCCGAACGGCGGGTTTATCTTCATCAAGAGCGGACCTTTCTTCATCGTCGTACACTGGCGACCTCATGTCGCAGCCGTGCGAGGGCCGGTCTTTTGGCACTCTCAAGGCGAGCGAAACCTTTCTAAACCCATCCCCCCCACCCCACCACCCTCTGTGATGTGGTGTTAGGGACGGTTGAGCGTAGGGAAAGGAGCTGAGAAGGAGGGGGGGGGGGGGGGGGGCACACCATGGGCGTTGATTTAGGTGCCGCCTTTTTGTCACAGCGCCGCGAGCTCGCACCGCCGCCGAGATTTACGGTGCGCGCCTGGTGTCCTCGTGGTCGCCGCCGCCGCCGCCGCTGCACGCGTTAAATACGCGGCAGCAGAGCCGACGCCGCCGCTTCTGCCGAGGCTCCGGAGGCGCGGGCCACTTGGAGCTGGGGCCCGAGACGCACGCTTCCTACCGGGCCGCTCAGAATATACGTAATTTACGCGGTCATCTCTGCTCCGGTGCGCTTCTACGCCGAGTGTATTTGCGCTTGAACGGGACACCTGGGCACCCATATATGCGCGGTACTTGTCGAACGTGAAGGACAGCGGGAGGTATAAACTGTGCGGAGTGTACTGCAGCACGTTGGGTTTTACGCGCACGCTTGTTTCAGTCTGTCATGTGGTACTCGTCCGCTTATTTGGTGGGAAACAGCGACCGTGGGCGATCGAGAACCCGACACCGACAAAGAAGAAACGGAGGACGTACTTTGGGATCGTTCGCGTAGTGATTCAGAACCGAGCGCAGTAACGCTTTTCAGGCAGAAGGAGCGCGCAGCTTTCTTCGGCTCTCGCGTTACCATCGAATCCGGACGCGTACAATGCTGCTGCGAGGCTAAACTTTTTTCCCGCGAAACTTAGGTCAACCGTGTGAGCGCAACCCTCCGTTCTTTCTTTCTTCTGCGGTGAACGTTTCATCGTCATCTTGCTAGAACCGTCGAACATTCTTTGTTCAATAAAAATGGCGTGTAAGCGGTGACTGTGATCGGGGCGTTAATTTGAAAATCGCTTTCAGGCCTCAAACGGGACCTCAAAAGGATTCAGGGAAACAAGCGGTTTGCGCAGCTTTTTGCCGGGCATTAGTAAGCTTGGTGCGGAACGGTGATTAACACAATCAATTACCGCAGCGGTGGTCTAGTCGTCTGAGCATCCGCCACGCATGCGGGATGTGCGGGATTCTATCCCCAGTGCCGCCGGGTACCCAGCGGTGATACAATGGGTACAAGCATTGCCCTTCCTGGTGCTCGGCCTCTTTAAGGTGAAATGCTGGGGAAATGGGTCGTTGACCCCACCTTGAGTAGAAGAAACAACTTTGTGCCATGACGCTCTTTGTGGCCGCAGGTGCCCTTTCGCCATAAAAATTCATCATCATCATCATCAATATAATCAGTTGAAACAGTTCGCCCAGCTTACCACACTTTTAAATATCGGAACCGGCTGCTTCCGCCCACCTCCACGTATACGTTGTGTTTATTTTTTTTTCTTGTTCGAGATTTGTCCGGGTCGAAAAACATTCTCCGGTAGGCTTTCGAGGAACATCCCGTCCATGTCGCTATAAGGCAGGTCTGAATACCGCCACTGGCAGCCTCAAGCTGCTATGTAGAGCCACGGCCGCTCAATGGAAGCGTGCACTTGCTTCCCCGGTTTGGTTTGGTTTGGTTTGGTTTGGTTTAGTTTTATGGGGTTTAACGTCCCAAAGCGACTAAGGATATGAGAGACGCCGTAGTGGAGGGCTCCGGAAATTTCGACCACCTGGGGTTCTTTAACGTGCACTGACATCGCACAGTACACGGGCCTCTAGAATTTCTCCTCCAAAGAAATTCAACCGCTGCGGCCGGGATCGAACCCGCGTCTTTCGGGTCAGCAGCCGAGCACCATAACCACTGAGCCACCGCGGCGGCACTTGCTTCTCGAATCTCCATTGTGCAGCCATGGTAGAGTATACTCCACCTGAGTAGTTTGCAACCGGGGTCACACCAGTTAAAGAAGTCCGAATCTAAGTCGGGCCATGACGTGCGACTAGATTCTGCTTGTGGGCAGATGCTGGCGCCGCCTGACGGGCTGGCCAGACAGGGCGCCGAATGTTTGAGCGGCGCCCAGCACCTTATTCGATTGCCCTGAGTGGCGGTACAATCAGCTAAACTTCGCATGTCGAATTTAATCACGAGAACGAGTACTAAGTGCGCGAACAAGACGGGACGTAAGGCGCACAAAAGGACAGACAAAGCGCAGCGCCTTACGCCCCGTCTTGTTCGCGCACTTAGTACTCGTTCTCTTCATTGTGAACCAACTAGACCGCCAGAACGTCCTTCTTAATCACGAGTGCCGATTTTTATACACATTGGCCTTGTGGAGGGGTTCGTAATTTCTGTGGTCAAATAGCGTACCTGTACTCTTAAATGTAGCTGACGGGTTAGACTACGTGCGATAGTTGCTTTGCTGATTTTTTTTTTTTTTTTTTTTTAGACAGCGATCCATTCAGTTTTGATCGGTTGACAAAACGATGCATCTATTTCTTCACTCGAACCGATCCGTTTCGAAAAGGAAGCGTTTGGAAGTAAAGTCGGCTCTTGCTTCAAAGCTGCTTCGAACTTTGTTGCACGTTGCGATGCAGGCTTTGGCTCGAGTTGCTGTTTCGCGGAGTTTCGAGGCGGATTTCGGCCGACTCCAGCTCCGACGCTAGTCTGTAAAGGTGATATACTCTATCGCAAGAGAAAGCCAACAACGATAGCTAGGCCTGGGAGCATTCGATGCCCGTGTAATTACTTTAGTCTCTCTTCGGTCGCAATGTTAACCACCGTCACGGGCCCCTTCGGGATCGTCAGCACATACGAGCTTCTATGCTTGCCGTTAAATTTATGGCCGGCAGTCGCATTCTTTCGCGCTGTTAAGTTTCGGGAACCATTTTTCTTTGCGCCGAGCCGCCGCTCTGCTTTTTCCGGGCCCCGTGACACTTAATGCGCGCGCGGTTTAGTCTACGCGCGCATATCGTAAACCAGCGAGCAAAGTGGCTGGTTAAAGCGTTGGGCTGCCTCCCGCCGCGGGACCACCGTCATCAGTCAAACGCCGCCGAGTCTGCGGTGCTCGGCCGCTCTGTTTACCCACACGTCGCACCAGGACGAGCGACGCCATATAGCTAGCAGCTCTGTCCCCCTCTCTCTCGTGTACCGTGCAGTGCTCTGGCAGCCAGAGTTGCCAGCAACCAATCAGCGATGGGATTCGCAAAGCTGTTAGCGAGCAAAGACCGCGTGCGATTGGCCGAGAGCCTGCCTGTCTTCACTATGGCCACTTCCCCGCCAGTGGCGGCCAGCCAATCGGAAACCGTTTTTAACGTGGGGAGAAGTTCGTCGTCATGGCGTTCGGCTTGTGATTGGCCGATGCCGGTCCCTACAGCTTCCCTAACGCTGCACCTATTCCGGATGAACGTGTACGTTTGTATTGGGACGCTTTGGTGCGTTGCGCGGTGCCACTCGCCCCGGCGGGTAAACAGGGCCAACGCCGCCGCCTCTGCGAGAAGGAGCCGTACTCCTTTTTAGACGCCACTCGGCGCGGGGAAGAACGGCGGGGCCTTGAATGCCTAAACGAGTCGGCTAGAATAACGAGCCAGGGAGGAAATAAATAAGGGAGCGCGGGGGAGCGAGCGCACGTGCCGCCGCCGAGAGCGAAGCGCGCACTTTTCGGGCGAGCCGGGAGCGCGGAGAAGAGACAGCTTTTGGCCGACATCGCGCCCCGACGACGCGTAGCAAGAAAAAGAAAGGGGAGAAGCGTCGAAAGGCAGACACACGTACGCGCATAGTTGTGGGTAGTTTCGCGCGGCGTTGGGAAAGCCGCGTCGCGACTTTCCAAAAGCCGCGCTGGCGAAGCGTGCCAGACACTGCGGCTCTCGCCTCGAGTTTCTGGGCGTATGCAGCGGCTGTAGCTCACTGCTGAGGGCCTCGTCGAGGAGACAGGCCTCTCGGGCAGGTCCGGGACGTCCGTCACCGGCTGAAGTGCTCGCGAGTGCACCGCCAAGTGTCCGAGAAGTGTCGGTTGTGCGTGCATGTCGCGTGGCGAAGCGTTCCGACTCTCGACGTTTCTGTGCACGTTGCGTTGGAATTCTTTGCCGAGCGAAATTCCTCGGGTCGACTGGCAGGCGTTTTCCTCTTGGAATGGCGCTTGTGGAATCGCGAGTCCCCGCGAGCGCCTGTCGTCACCCGAGGTCCTTTCGCTGACGGTCTGGGTCCGCGCATACGGAGCGTCGTCTGTCGCCGCCATATTGGCCGCGTCGTCGAGGCCGTTTGAGCGGTGTCGTCGCGCGTTAACCCTGGCGTGAGCCGGCAGCGTCATGGCGTAGCCCGAAAGCGAGTCTCTCTCCCTACCCCTTCATGTGTTGTAGAGATTTGCTTTTATTTATTTCTTCAGCCAAGTAAATGAATCCTATGCACGTAAGTGCTGGTGAGGTACTGAAATCTCAGCAGGACTCCTTCCCGTCCTCAACTTTGCCATATTTTACAATGGAAGCAACTGGAGTTCGGAGTTTCAGTGTATGCGCTGTGGTTCTTAACAGCTGTTTGGATTGGTTATCAGGAACCGAAAGGCGCAGTAACTGTCTCACTTCTCTGTTGATACCTCAACAGCACCCGTGAGGGAAGGGAGGAAGGTGCGAGTAAAAGAAGAAAAGAGAAAGAGGAGCCATTGCAGGTTTCGTGTCCTCTATGCATGTCAAAAATGTGTTTGCACTGCCGTGCAGAAGGCCTGTTTCACTTTATCTCGTCGCCTCTTGGAGGTCGACGTCTTTATTGTTCGTCATTCACTCTGCTTAAGAGCGTACGTTGTTGGGCTAGTCGGTCAATCATGGTGAATACAAGGGGGGTACTGCGCACAAAAAGACAAGGACAAGAAGATAACACAACAAGCGCAGACTCGCGACTAACTTTATTTGAAAACACGACACTCCTTTTATAGTTTCAAAACTGTCACATCACACACATGATGAAACCAAAAACCTGTCTTCATTGTGATACAGTTTGATAGAAGGGTCACTTACGCAGTCTTTATCCTTCTGTTTGATGCAAAACGCCTCCGCCAACTCACGCGCCACCTGGTCACGGCTCCTCCTCAAAACTTTTGTATCTGTCAGCAAAGGCAGGCAAGGATTATTGCGCGTAGCATCCGGACATGCGCCACAATGCAGGGGTAAATTAGACCCTGTCCCTGATTTCATGGAAAGCTGGTGTTCCCTTAAGCGCTCATTCAGACATCGGCCTGTCTGACCGATGTATACCCTGCCACAGGTGAGGGGAATCTGATAAACGACACCCGTCTGGCACCTGACAAAACGAGTGGCATGACGCTTCTCGCAGTCCGCTTTCCTCTTCCCTCCGGACATGACCTGAGGGCACAATGAGGCCAACTTGCATGGGGCGGTAAAAACTACCGGCACGCCGTACCGTTTCGCCACGTTCTTCAAGTTGTGGGAAATTCTGTGAATATACGGTAGAACCGCTGGCCTCATTTCCTTAGAACGGCCACTATCCCGGCACGTCCTATTTTTCAGTTTGCGCAGAAGCTTCTCTGCCACTGCAACAATGATTGAAGCAGGAAAACCAGCCTTCGTCATCCTAATTACCTGATTATTGAGGCTCTCGTGCACCAGGTGAGCGCAAGACTTAGACAAGGCGCCCTGCAGGCAATAGGTTCCATTAGCCCGTTTAACATTCTTGGAATGTGCTGACCTGAACGGTAACAGGTCTTTCCGTGCACGTGGTAAGTACATCCAGCAAACGTGATCTGGTGTTAAAGTCAGGTTAATATCTAAAAACTGTAGCTTGTCATGTTCCGGTAACTCGTGAGTAAAGGTTAGACCCTGCCCATGTCGTCTGAAAATCGATAAAAATTCTTCCACAATCACAGTGTGCGTCGCGCCAGGTCGATCTTTAAGAAACACTAAATAGTCATCAACGTACCTAAATATTTTCAGAGTAGTCTCATCGTCAAAAGAGCGCACCAGATCACAGTCAATGCTGGACAAGAAGATGTCAGCCAGTACAGGTGCCACACAGGAACCAATGCAAATTGCTTTGCGCTGAACAAGGACCTGATCGTTAAAAGATACAAAGGTAGAACCAAGATAAAACTCAAGTAAAGACATAAAATTGTTCAGCGTTATACCGCAGGCATTCTGAAAAGCTATTACACCCCTATCTTCAATACAAGACCTGACGGCGCAAAACAGGGCATCGTGGGGTATTGAAAAGAACAGGTTTTCAACGTCAATTGAAAAGGCGTAGCCTACAGGCGGAGCATCCTGTAGGTAGGCGACTATATCATCCGAGTTCCTAGTCAAGAATGGGTCTTCCACTACCACCAATTTCAGACACTTTTGAATAAACACACTTACTTCACGCTGCCAAGTACCTTTTTCACTTACTATGCATGCACCTAAAGGGCTTGTCAACCTTATGTGTTTTTACAGTGAAAAACAGTTCTAAGCTATCGCGCTTGGATTTAATAACTGCTCTCGAGAGTTTATATAAAGCAAGGTCCTTGCACAGCACAGAAGCTTGGGTCTTTACCTTTGACGGTTTCACCTTCTTCCGAACAAAGATCTTCTCGACTGCTTGAGCAGCTTTCTCACCAAACATCCCCGAAGGCAGGACGACGAAGCCTCCCTCTTTATCAGCTTGCAGAAGGGCCAAGCCGTTGTCTTTGAAGAAAGAGACAACTTCTTTTACTGATGTCTTGAGGCGTGAAGTGTTCCCACTCGCCGACCTCCGAGGCTTAGCAGCAGTCTTAAGGCTGTCAACACCATATAGTAGGCACCGCTCCTGGTCCTCATCAGATGCCTTCCACGCCAGCTGCCGGTTCAATGAAAGAAGCTCGTGCGCAGGCACACTAGGCTCAGTGCTGAACTTCGGTCCTTTCTTCAGCACCTCAACAATTCCACTCGGTAACTCGGCATCGCCCAGTACTGACACGGAACCACCGTTATCCTTGGATCTTGGCCTATCTTTGGGAAGACGTAGTAGGAGACATTTCCACCAGAAATCCACTGCCTGGGCTGTCTGACGTCGTAAGGCCCGTAGCCTTACTTCTCCTACCCATTCGGGGTTTGTCCGGAACGCGAGCAGACGCAACCAGTCGTATAGGAGTCTGATCTGACGCCAAAGTTCAGATCTTAGAATTTTGCACACGCGTCTAACATGTCCCGCAGACGGCACCATGTACCCGAACAGAGCGATGAATTCCGAAGGCACCAGGGCTCTCTTCAGACAGAAACCTGAAAACCTTGTGCGGCAGGTCGCAGCTACAATGGCGCTAATCACAGTTGAAACATGACAGTTTGAAGGAGAAACACAAAAGAAAGGGCCCACGGTAGAAGAAACATAGTTTAAGAGCGTACGTTGTTGGGCTAGTCGGTCAATCATGGTGAATACAAGGGGGGTACTGCGCACAAAAAGACAAGGACAAGAAGATAACACAACAAGCGCAGACTCGCGACTAACTTTATTTGAAAACACGACACTCCTTTTATAGTTTCAAAACTGTCACATCACACACATGATGAAACCAAAAACCTGTCCTCATTGTGATACAGTTTGATAGAAGGGTCACTTACGCAGTCTTTATCCTTCTGTTTGATGCAAAACGCCTCCGCCAACTCACGCGCCACCTGGTCACGGCTCCTCCTCAAAACTTTTGTATCTGTCAGCAAAGGCAGGCAAGGATTATTGCGCGTAGCATCCGGACATGCGCCACAATGCAGGGGTAAATTAGACCCTGTCCCTGATTTCATGGAAAGCTGGTGTTCCCTTAAGCGCTCATTCAGACATCGGTCTGTCTGACCGATGTATACCCTGCCACAGGTGAGGGGAATCTGATAAACGACACCCGTCTGGCACCTGACGAGTCTGACGAGTCTGCGCTTGTTGTGTTATCTTCTTGTCCTTGTCTTTTTGTGCGCAGTACCCCCCTTGTATTCACTCTGCTTCTTCGTGATTTCTGACTCGTCTATAGCATTATTCTGCCGCCTCAAACGTGGCACGGAATTTTGGATAATTGTAAGACCCAAACCTTAGGCGGATACGCTTCTGAGCTATAGCTGTAATTCCCCTGCGTTTAACTGGAACTCTGAGAGCTTAGTTCTCAGCGCCGAAGATTAGCAAGGCGCAGACTGCGCATGCGCTATGTGCATGTGCACCTTCGGCCAAAAACTGAGTACAGTGGGAGTGTTTGTAGCACTTATTCCTCTCGACGAACGGTTACTCCGTGAGAAGGCAAACTGTGACCGATGTCCCTTTGCGATCGGTGTGCGTTGGGAGTAATGGTTGCCCTTTGAGGGACTATAGTGCTTGGGGCAACATGACTGGTTCCCAAAGGACTCAGGGGTGAGGACGTTTGGCTACTGGACACGAGGTCGAGAGATGCGCGGCGGCCGTATTCCGGTGAAGGCAAAAGGCGCCCATTTGATATAAGTGCACGATGTTAGTGAAGGCTAGAAGGCAGACAATAAACTCTATTATCCGAGTGTGAGGGGCGGAGCCCTTCATAACGCAGCAGGTCAACCCCGCCGGATGGCCCAGTGCTTATGCGCCTCGGCGGCCCATTCAGCCCGCTGCATGCTCGATAAAGGACCCCAGGTGCTGGTTGAAATTAATGCGAAGCCATCCACTATACGGCGACTCTTTTTTACCTTCCTTTGTTGACTCCCTCGCGGCGTGGCTCGGGTTTCCACCCTGAGACAGTTACTGCGCATTTCCTTTCCTCACTGCGAATTAATTAAACGTCTAAAGCCTTTTTTATAGCACACTCAGTTTTTCGTGTGGAGCGTATATTCGTTCCCGGGCAGGTCTTGATGCGCGTTGCTTTATACAGTAGATCAGGGTAGAGGCTTCTGTAGTGTATAATAGCGGAGAGTGTTAGTTAGTTATATCGATTTTAATGACGCAAAAGCAACTGAGGCTATGATGCGCCAAACATAAGGTTAGGGTTTTTGTTAAAGGTGAAGATTTTTATTATTATAGTTTGTTTAAAGTACTGCTTCGAATATCGGAGAATACCCGCCAAAGTCTGCAAGAGGAACCTTGGCAGGCAGATGACAGTGGTGCGTCTGTACTGAGCGCATTTTGCAGGCGCTGTGGGAAAGGGCGAGGCGAGGAGGCGGCTGAGGGGCACGCCACCGTCTCCGAGTTGTGCACATCTCTGCGGGCTACGCGATGGCACGCGGCGTGGCGTGCCGAGGTCGCATTCGCAGCCTTATCTCCGCATACAGGGTGATGCATGTTCTTGCGTCTGCCCGCGGTACCGCGAGCAGTTATGCGAGAGGCGTTCACCGGAACTTGTACGAGGTGGGGAGGCGGGGCTTTTCTCCCTCTCGAGGGCGTGGAGAACGGCGCGAGGTCCGGAAGAAACTGTACCGAGCGTCCCGCGGCCACCCTCCTCTTGAGGCCGTCATTGGCGTTGAATGGGGTCGTTGCGGTCTGCGCGCTCCCCCGCTTTCGGTCTGCCGACGTGTGTGATACTCACTACGGGACCGCGAGATCGAAGTCGCTGAGTGGAAGAAGTCCGGCGACATCAGAAAACAGCGCTCTGTTTTCTCATCATGTTCTGGAACCGTCTGCGACTAGCCTATAGCTGTACAGACTGTTGTAAAAGAAGTCTCGCAGTTCGACCCTTTAAAGGCGGGTTTTAGCGCCAGCAAGCACCGGCAACATCAGAGAGCTCGAAGTCACGTCTGTTTGTTTGGCCAAACTGCAGACAGTCTGACGTGCTTACTCTGTATGTATAGTTAGTGTTAGGCGGCTCCCAATTTCCTCGAGTTCCTCTTCGCCATGGAAGCGGTGACCTGACTTCGCCACGTAGCCGAAGTCGCGGAATTCTGAAGTTAATTTTCAGTGTACCTCTCCCCCTATCCTTTCTAACTGTCCCCTCACCTCTTTCATTTCATTTCTACACCCTGCCTGCTATCCCTTTATTTCCGCTGCCCTCGCTCAGGTTTCTCTTTCGTTCTTTGTGTCGCGCTAAAATTATGTATAATTTGTCAGCTCAGGTGCTTCCCGTATAGCGATGCTGCAGATGCCGGGGCTAGCAAAAATTTTTTCCTTCCTTTTATTTTATGTTTATTAAAACCACTTACTACTACTACTAAAGGGCCCACATTTATATCGAGATTATTGCTAAAGTTGATCATTGTGCTAACTGTCGATTATAACCCGTTTGTTTTCAAGGCGACCTTCGTATGCTTCGTTATCTTAGTATCGTTTGTTTAGGGACTATAGTTGATTCACGATTTACGTCGTACTACTGCATAGCGCAACAAAGAGCACACATCACCTGGAGAGCTAAAGCGCTTGAATCAAGCATAGTCACACCGCGGCTCCGATAGTGGTCAGAACTTCGTTTCTTCCGATACTTCGGGTGTAAATTAGTTTTAATCGAAACGACATGCTTTAAACAGCAGTCACTTGCCTACTATAGTTAAGAAGGCTTGTAGTTAAGAAGCCTTGAATGGTGAGATTGTAATTGTTATTTGTAATCGTAATTTTATTATTGATTAGTATGCCCTTGTGTAGCGATTTATGCCAGATGTTGATTGGTTTAACAATCATCTGCTTTGCTTACGGTGCCAGTGAGGGGTTAGCTGATCGCACTCCCATTACCTATAATCCCACCGCTCCAGACCGGCCGTGCCTATTTTTGTCCTTTTTTTTCTTCGTCGGTCGTTCTCGTCTGTATACTCGTCTCAGTATTAGTTCGCTAGAGAGGGCCTACAGAATTTGTCTTTGGTAAAAAAAAAAAAAGAAATATATTTTAAAGTCAAGTTAGGCAAGGAATTCTGAAAGGCCGTGCAATATCGACAACGTATTTTCTGAAGGCCTTTTCGGCCTGCTTATCAGATTTTTGCTATTGTGTTTCCTGGTAGTTTCAACCGAACATATCGAATGCAGCGCCGTAGCTCTCGTTAACGAGGCATTGTGCTTTATTCTCCAAAGGCACTGCTAATGTGATTTAACATTTCGACTTCCAGCCTTACGACATCCAGCCTTACGTTCCATATGAGCGGCGTATTTGGAGTCCTGATAGTATGGAGTGTAAATGGGGCAGAAACGGGGAGGCTAACGAAGAGGGTTCAGATTAAGTTAAGGACAACGCAGCGAGCTATGGAAAGAAAAATGATAGGTGTAACGTTAAGAGATCGGAAGCGGGCGGAGTGGGTGAGGGAAAAATGACATCCTAGGGGTTAATGACATCGGCTTGGGCAGGGCATGTAATGTGAAGGCAAGATAACCGCTGGTCCTTAAGTGTAACGGAGTGGATTCCAAGAGAAGGCAAGCGTATCGGGGGGTTGCAGAAAGTTAGGTGGGCGGATATGATTAATAAGTTTGCGGGGACAGGGTGGCCGCAACTGGCAAAGGACAGGGTTGATTGGAGAGACATGGGAGAGGCCTTTGCCCTGCAGTGGGCGTAGTGAGGCTGCTGATGATGATGATAAAGGAATTTATATGTAAATCTTTACATTTTCCGTGTGATTTTCGTATCCTTTCCGCACAATGTGCGCATGATCTATGTATGATGTGCATTATGTAACACGGAGTCCGTATAAATTTCGACTTTTCCATGTGTGTTGTCCACATAGCACGCATACACTCCATATGCACCACGTGGCTTCTATATGAGCCATGCTGGAAACAAATTAAATTCTGGAGACTCTTCGTATGAAACGTTTCATTGAGGAGCGGTGCTTATTTTGTGGAAACAGAGCTCTATTGTATTTGAATACGCTTGGCGACTCGAGCTGTGGCGACCTCCTGGGAGCCAGCGGCCATCGCTTTTCTCTTTCCTCTGGGAAAGAAGGTGGGTCCTTATTGGTCGCACTTCCAAAGTTCTTTTTTTTTTTTATCTACGGAGGGCGAACTGCTGCGTAGCGGTAACCATAAAACGACTTCGCGATGCGCGCCGATGTTTACGCTGCAGACTTTAGCTCTCCTCGTCCCACCGCGGCTCGAGCCGCCACCTTTGTTTTCATTTGTTTTTTTTTTCTGTCCCACCGTAGTATGTACGTCACACGGAACGGTCGCCAAGCCGCGCCGCGGCCATTAGGTTGTTGCGGCTCAGGCTGCCTCCCTCCACGGCGCACACGCGCTTCCGTCCGAGCGTCGTTGAGTGGCGGCTGCACCCGACGGAAACGCGCCGAAACCCGAGCCGGCCATGGTGTCACCGAGCTCGGCTCATTGAGCGCCGCAGCTGGTGCCAATCGGACCGTGCCCGCGACTTCTTCGGGCCACGGGGGCGCGAGCGCGCTCCACGGCAGCATCCTCTCCTCGGCTGGGAAACTGGGGCCATTTCCCGAGATGGGAACGGCGACGAGCAATTAGCTTCCGAGGGAGGCTGGGACATACGTGGTTCTGTCGCTGGCTGTCAATCATCCCGGCCGCCTTCTCATCCTCCGTGCAAATATGATCCAGGGGAAGACTCGTGCGTTTGTCTTTAAGGCGTGCGATGTGTCGCTTTAGGCCCGCGTTCTCAAAGTTTCGGGTTTGCTCGTTTTCAATTCATCCTATTTACGGTCCAGTTGTCGCCTTTGCACACTGTCGCGCTTCCTAGTTAGTGATACGGCTGGGTCGTTCTCATTTAAAGAAGAAAAGCGAACATCTATTTCTTTTTTCTAACAGCTTGGTCTTGCGGCGTTTCGACCTTTTCGTGCTCTCCTCTAGAAGTAATGCTTTGTTTGTGCCGCTGCATGCGCTTGGTGAAGGAGCATAAGTTTCCAAATATTTTTCGGCCCACCTGAAAGTTCTGATCTACCGCGTGGAGCTCTCCCTTTCCTGTTATTGCTTTAATAAGTTTTCATCTCTGACGTGTAATATGGCTAACACACGCCGTCGACGCCATCGTTAGGCTGAGTTCTCGGGGTCGCCGCGGTTAAGGGGTATACGACCGGATGGAGGAGCGTGTGTGCGTCCACCCATGCAGCTGAGCAGAAAAGCGCGGTTCTTGCTTCGCGCCGCGAGATCGCGGCGGCCCCGCATGCGTGGCAATTAGTCGCGGCTCGCCGTTGTTTATAAAAAGACACCCGCCCTCGCGACGCGTCTCGCGCTGTCTCCTTCCTCCCTTCTCCCCCGAGGAGCCGCGGGACTTGGCTCTGAAGAAACTGGCTGCCGCATTCACGCATCCTTAGTAGGCGGGTGTCTCCTGCAGCTCTATGGCACGCGAAAACTACGCATTAAACAGGGAAACAATGCAGTTCATATTAAGCACCACGAGTCCGAACAGATATTTGCGAACCCTTGGCACCCCTGTGCGCTGCTTTGCGGTCCGGGGTGTCCTGTCCGTCTGTTTTCTCTTGTATCGTCCTGTATACGGCGTCGTGTGTATTGCCGCGGATTGTCCAAGAAGTGTTGTCGCCTACGTAAGAGAAAAAGAACAGATTTTGTCCTTCATGGAGTGGCTGTCTGAAATTTTTGGGTCCTGTCAGTGACAGCTGTGTGTACGTTCTACCCCGGGTGCTCTTATTGACCGCACTTAAAAGAAACGCTGTTTAGCGTTTATTGCAACATTTCACGGCAACACCCGTTCGTGTTCATGAGTGTTCTGGAATTCGCATTATTGGTACCGAGAAAGGAGAGATCGCGGACATTCCCAAACGTCAGTGAATGGCATATGTCTGTTTTGCGCAGACCCAGTGCTGTAGTACCACTCTCTTTAGTAACGTGGCGGTCTTTCATGTGCCTGCTTTTCGTGAAGATGTGTTTCCGCTCTGCGACACGCACACCCTGACAATCACGGACAATGGGCGACTTTCAACCACATGGCCGTCAGTAATGTGCCTGCGGTTCCCCACCATCTTCGAACAGCCGTCCTCCGTGTATCTATTTCGCGTCTTTGTACCTATTTCGCACTGTCGTTCGAGGATGACTGCCGATGGTGGTAATTCCTGAATCAAAATAAGTTCGATCGCCACTCACGGCACCTGGTGCTGCACCCCGCTGCGTCGGACGCGGCCTTGCGACTTTCAGCGGTGCTCATCAAAAGGTTGAGTTGGGAAAGGTACCCGTGGCACCTATTTATGGCGTAAAAGACGATAAAATATGTACGCACTATTCAGCTGCGTTAAGTGCATCGCATGTCATGGCTTTTGCAACACTGTACGTCCTTCGTTTCGCCAGGTGTGGGATGAATCGGTATTTTATATAAAAGCATAGATCCACGTATTTCAGCTCGCTGAGTCCTTTGGTTGGGTAGAAATTGTTGCGGCGCCGCACATGTCTGTGTTGGAATTCCGCAAATGCTCTTTTTGCAGGTGTTAGCAAGGGAGCAAAATCCTGGTTCAGTACATATATGCAAGAAAAAAATCACCTGAGATTGAAAAACATAACATGATTTAATTCAGTAATTTTTAAAAGTAGGGTTCTTGAGGTGAAGAGAAGCTTTCTGCGGTGTGTAGTAACACCATTGTTGGCGGACGTCAAAGAGACAGGTGACACATATGTCAACTAGTAACGTAATTAACCAAATTCTAATAGTTAACTTTTAACATTGCCGACATGCACCTGA
Organism: Amblyomma mixtum; assembly: GCF_055824585.1. NCBI lineage: Eukaryota > Metazoa > Arthropoda > Arachnida > Ixodida > Ixodidae > Amblyomma > Amblyomma mixtum. Next base: position 314,126,188 of record NC_143012.1, on the reverse strand, counting down.
CCGCAATTAGAGATTTGTAGCCGGCCATTAGTGATATCCATATCAGTTTTTTGACTTCCGAAAACTCGATTACCTTCGCCGCTGTGACTCGATAGAATGTGGGTACATCGTGTCAAAATGCATGCACTTTCGAAAAAAAGTACAGGCTAAGCAACCCCTCCAGCGTACGTAATCAGTCGTTAGAGCCAAAGCGAAAACTTTAGCGCCGTTCTTTTCCACGCATGAAGAGTGACAGTTTGGCGTGTCCTTCCATTTGCCCGTGGTCTCAAGTACCGCTGCAGACTACATTCAAGTCTTCCGCTCGCAGGATGATGTGGAAACGGAGAGCGGGAGCAGCAGCCTGAAATCGCGCGAATGCGGTGCAGCCCGAAACGACTCTGCTCGCGGCGGCAGCGTCGCCGGCGCTTGCGCGGGTACCTCCAGCGCTCGTTCCGCCCCGGAGTGCCGTCTTTCACGCTTTCTTTGCCCCTTCCGCCGCGCGCCGCTCGCGATTTCGCGCCCGATGTCGCCTCCCATGCGAGGGGCAGAGGCTGCTCCTTCAGCCACGCTCGCTTGGCTTCCTGAGAGGGATCCCCGCGCGTGACGCTTCTGTTTTCGTTTGGCGTCTCTGCGAGTGAGCATTTCCGTGCCGGCATATGAGGGCGATGCTGTAGCAAGATGTGACCGGCTGTGGCCCATCACGGTAGATAACCGCGACGGGGGCCGACGCTGCATCTCTTCTTCCTTCTTTCTTCTTGGCAGCGAAGGTCGGTTTCACTTCTAGTCCCCCACGCTGCCAGTCAGCGTGCATCGTGAGGAGTCCTCTGTTTTGATAGCTGCGGACGTACCTCTCGTTCTCACACCTATCCTATCTTTGTCCCTTGTTGAAGACGTTTGTAGGGTGTCTACGGAGCTGGGTCACTCAGGCTGCCGAGGGCGCTACAGGGGAAGAAAAAAAAATTATTGGCATGAAGTGCTGAGCTTAAACGCAAATCTTCCTGGAACTTGGCTACACCGCCGCATCACTGTAGGCAGCCAATGAAACGCGGCAACGCGAGCACGCGGACCTTGGTGGCGATGCGCAGGTAGCCTCTTGGTTCGTGACTGTTTTTTAATGTCGTTTTTTAATGTAGGTAGTTTGAGCGCACACGTGCTGCTCACTCGTCGTTGCTCACAGCGGTTGATGGTTTAACATGCTGCAGTTTAGGTCATGTGCTTGTATTAAAGTGTCTGAATCGTTGTGGTGGCACAACGTGTAAGCGATGCATCGCATGCTTTGGGTTTTGTAAGGCATGGCGCTACCGTATATATGTACTTTTTTTTCATAGTACCGTTAAACTGCCTTGTCTAAAGTAACGTGCGACTTCCATTGCAGTGGATATGGAGAAAAGTTGAGCCATAGTACGCTCACCTGATTGTTTCTTGCTATATGTGCTGCGTACGTCACTTCGCTAGATAATGGAGACTCTGTTCCGATTCTATTTCACCTCTATTCTCATCGTCCTTTGTCACTAGCTGCCTCAAACGACGCCGCGCTGTTGCTGAGATATGCTCGACGGACGGTAGCGATGAAATAGAATCGATGAAGAGGGGTCATATTATATACGTCTGGGCTGTTCGAAGAGTCGTCGTCCAGCGCGTATATGCAGCCCTGTTTGCATCCTTCTTCGCTCTGCTTTGGCAGTGAGCTATTGCATGCAGCATAAACGCGCGCGTGTCCTCTCTGCGGTCAATTCCATCGCGTAGGCGTGGTATGCATGCATGGTGCGCGCGCAGAATTGCACATACGCATATATTGCATATACTAGATGGCATATACCAGATGCCCTCTCCGGGGGCATCTAGTGCACGTGGCCTATACCAACGCCGCGTGGCTGCCTCCCACGTCGCCTTCGGAGCCCTCTCGCGGGATCGTGTCCGCCGATCACCCGTACAATCACTGTGATTTCGCGCGGCGGCCGCCCGCGTCGACAGCCGACGGGGCGCTTCGGAGACTGCGTGCGGAGGCGGCGACATTCGTTCCTTCGCTGTGTGCGTCGCTTCGTTCGTCCGTCGTCGGGAACGCCGGCTCCGGGCTGCTCGCCTTCGCTATGCATCGTTCGAAACGGGGGAGTAAAACGCAGAGAGGAGAACAAAGGCCACGCGGGGGACGAGTGACCCGTCCGGCCAGTTTCACGTCCTTTGCATTGAGCGCGGGGGCTGTCTCGCACCCTGTGCTTTGCGCTGCTATTACGGGAGGGCTGGCTGGGAGTCAGTTCCGGCCAACGTTGAAAGCCCTATAAAGTTCCATAATCTCGCGTCCTCTTCTGTCTTACTGCTGCGTGCTACTTTTATTTCACCGTTGGGTTGTTGGTCGCGCTCCTGCTCAATCGCGTCCGTTATGCTCATGCTTGCCTGGTACGAATTTTCGTAGTCCAATGAGAAGGGAAGAAAGCATGCCGTTCGCAAGCTTAACCGGTTCGCGTGCGACTCACTGGGCCCAGTGTGCTGCAAACCGAAGGCACAGCGCACGAAGGACGGGACTGAGAAAGAGACGAACACAGCGCTGACTTGCAACTAAAAGACTTTATTGCTTGCACGCAATAAATAGGCGAAAAGGAGTACAACCAGCAGATAGAACAGCATCAGTGATGGTTGTCAAAAAACACACAGCAACAAGCACACAATCGCACCCTACGCTTAGCGAACTTAACTGTTGAGATAGTCAATTTCTTTTTGTGTTAGCGCGACGGAAGGTTTGCTGACGCAATTTTCAAGGCCCATGTGAATCAGAAGAGCTGCCCCGTCGGAGCAGCTGCTGTGCTGTCGCGAAAAGATAGGAGGTAGTGCAAAGTTCTGCTGGTGGAAAAGATGTTGGCGTCGTGTGCCTTTCGCTGCCCGCAGTGTTTGCGTGTCTGGCATGGGGAGGCTCGCTCGCGGAGATGTTTTCGACCCACTCACCGGGTATCTAACCGCCAATCTAGACCTTGGTACCGCAGCATCACGGAATAACGGCTCCGCGTGCCGCTGCATGCCTCATTGCCTTTTGGGCTCCCCGCTTTGCCTCCCAGCGATTACACGTGTTGCTGTAACTGCACTGCGCGGTTGGCGTACTCGCGCCACGAGCGAATCTTGGTTGACCTGTCTGCCGCTTTCGCATCCGCTTTGCTGACCCCTCAGGAACAGTGGATTTTGCTTTGAGGGACACAGGAGTGGTTCTTACTTTCGATGTATAGAAAATGGTTGTAAAGCAACACAGCAGTGAAGGTAGCGAAGTAATGGTAGCGGGTAGGCATAATACAGAAAGCGAGTATGCCCGAGTAGGGCGTCTATCTGGTGGCCGCAGATCCGGGTCATGCGGAGAATAAGTAGTGTGTGGAGCGTATTTGGCAGGCACTCTCATGTCATGAAGCATCACCAAGAGGAAAGTGTATCAGTTGTAACTTGCCAGTACTCGCCTATGGGGCAGAAACTTGACGCTTATGAAAAGGGTTGCAATTAAATTTAGGACAGCGAGGCTGGCTGTGGGAAAGTAACTGATGTGGCTCTAAAAGGCATGGAGATAATAGGATGCTTTAGGGAACAAACTCGAGTTATTGCTGTCTGTATCTGAAATCAGGAAAAGGTGGAGAAGAATTCGTCAGTGTTGCTAGCCATACTTTGTTGATCAAGAATCCTAGTTCTCGCCTCGTCGGTAATAATAAGCATAATAAGTAGGCTATATGTCTCATTTGATCCCATTTATTAATAGCCCCTCGAACAGCAGAAGCAAGTGCATGTAGTCACTCGCGCAGTTCCCTCTGCCCAAGTATAGTCCAGCGAGCCATTATTTCTGAGTAAATTCGTTCATTCCCTCCTCGTTTTCATTAATGCCTTGATGATGTCCTTACGAATCCTTAGGTCTGTGAGATAAGCGCTGACCTGCTATAACAGGGCTCTCATGATAGATTATTTGCTCCTCTGTGGAGCCTACAAGTGTACTTAGCAGCGTGCACACTCTAAAGCAATCATTAAATGCTACTAATTCTAGCACCTAGTTTTTACGACGAATGGTTAGCCCGTGGATAAACTAATTGTAACTAATATTCGCTTTGCAGTTAGTCTGTAAGAGAGGAGTGGTTGTGGCAACGCAGTTTGTCCCCAAAGGACTAGCCGCTGCGCCCCGTTTGGTCCCTTCTGGTTTAGAATGCACAGTTGCGGGAGCACACTATTACACGTGCGATCGCACATGTCTTGGTAGTTCAAAAGTATTTACATGTGTCCACAAGAAACAACATCACTGCACAAACGACCACTACCATCCTGCGCATGCCATGCGTCCCAATTTACATTAGAGAATGCGTAAAAGGGGTCAGAAGACCTATAGCATACTATTCGGACCGCATCGGTACTTCAACACAACGGGCCCAGCTAGTTATCTGTTCGCCGCTTTTGCGCGCGTTGGGCCCTAGGCGGTATGACGCGGCACCAACACTTGAAGAGTTGAAGAGGACTAAAAGCACTGCAGGGCTAAGTCATTTGGGTGCTAGCAGACTGGGTGCAAAGGGACATCATTCGCAGTTAATTTCCCCAGGCCCAAGGAAGCACCGTTCGTGTTCGTCGCCTGGTCTGAGTGGTGCATTTAGTCCCACTTTGCCCACTTCGATATCCTCGGAGTGGGCGCACACGGAGGCGCGCACCGACCGACGGAGACGTGTGGAAGGAAGCAGAGCAAGGGAGCAGAAAGGGTCTCGGCGTGACGGGGGGTCGGCAGCGCCCTCGAGACGGAGGCCGCCCTCCTCGAAGAGCGTGATGATGGCCCTCCGGAGAGGCGCTCGCTGGCGGTGTGTTTACACGGCGCGTCGTCACGCCGATGGTGCGGTGGCTACTCGCGGGCGGGCCTCTCTTCTCCGCGTCGTCTCTTGTGTTGTGAGGGCACTGTGTACGGTAGGAGGAGATGGAGGGAGAATGGAAAGGGGGGGGTTGGCGTGTTTGTTTGTTTTCATTATTTCCGTGACCATCGTGTGGCTCGTTTCACCGCAGAGCACGTAATTTCATATTTGCCGAGCGTGCGTGCTCCTCGGAACGCGCTTGTTTGTCAGCCTGGTGGGAAAGCATTGTGGAGCGGCTTCTTCGCTCTTTGCAAAAATGTTTCTCTCTCTCTCTCTCTTTCTACCGCTATAGAACCATGTTAGCCGCCGTTTCTGCTCATTGTTTTAACTGTGATTGCCCCTCCCGTCGTGCACCTTTCACTTATATCGCTGCCGCGAGTACTGCTTGCGCTTTAACGGCGATCCTTGTTGTTGTTGTTTTTGTTGTTGTTACGGTAGCTGGAAATGTTGTTGTCGGCTAGATGTGCCGCAGGCACGACTGACTACCACTGAAATTCTGCCATGTGCGGAAGCGGAAGTCTTTCCGCTGACTGAAGGCTCTGCTTTGAGGCGTGGTTGTGTGGCGCGACGGGTGGGAAGGCTGGTTGTTCAACATTAAACGGCTGCGTGTGGCTAACCCTCCCCGACAGCTGTGTGAGGCGAAGCGGTGAAGGGACCGGATGATCGCGGGATTTATCGTTACACAGCTGCATGGATGCGCCGTTATTTGCAAATTTATGTGTCGCTCCATCTTGTGGTCTAAGTGATTGAGCCCACGTTTTTCGAGCGAATAGACGACCTTTCGGGTACGGAAGACCTTCATCTCGCTACGTGACAACCCGAGCCCTGGGTGACGTAAATGCGACCTTCTTCTTAACGTCCTGAAAGGTCGATGTCGTCGTATCCTTTCATTGTGTCCTCAGTCGGGTCGCTAGCTGTGTAGTAGCATTGGCCGTGCTTCTATTTGCATCACAAAGACACCATTGATGGTTTTCTTAGCAGTGCATGTTTGATATGTCTGGGCGGTTTGCACATTATTTATTCAAACATATTAAGGCGAAAGCCTTTAATGCCTCATCGTTGTAAGCAGCAGTTGTCGACAGAAAATATCACGCTTTTCAATTGGTCGAAACGGCCGTGACGTCACAGTGCGCGAATTTCAAACGGGGCCAATTGTACTTTGCCTAGTAACCATGCAACCAATTGAAGGGATCGTATAGTGATGCTCCAAGTAAGTGGGACTGAGCTTAGTTAATTGCTTAATTACCCAATTAGCCTAATTACCTTTTCTAGTCAGGCCATATAAATAAATTAAACAGAGTAGGAAATTGGTCGAGCTCGGGAATCTAACCCCGGTCTTCGGCGTGCGAAACGAGCATGCTATCCACTCCGCCATGCCAGCTCGATGGTTTGGAATGAACAAAGGCGCGTCTAGTGAATACGGTGCCTTCGCTCACTCCCATCCTCCTCCCTTCCCTTCCGGAGAGGTTTAGGTGTCCCCCGAGATATGAGAGACCGATACATTTCCTTTCCTCAAAAACCAATTTACCGACGAGCGAGGCGTACAACCGAATGGGCAATGGTGGTGGTGGTGAAAACTTTTATATTGTAAAAAAGAGTTTGGGAGCCACAGAGTGGCCCCGCTACATGGTCGGCGTCCCTAGTCCGGGACACCGCACGACGAAGCCCCGTCTCTCGCCCGTTTCACCAGAGCCCTTTGGGACTCAAGCGAGGAGCAGTTGAGGAGGGCAGTCTCCCATGCCTCTCTGGAAGGGGTAGGGGAGGGGGGGAGGTGGGGATTTTGAGTACATGCCCACACCATGTGGAAGATATCACAGGTCTCCCCACAGTGTGGGCATCGCCCATCCGTGTTAGGATCGTAATGTTTTATTATTGCAGGACAGAGTAGAGTACCTGTCTGCAGGCGCCTTAAAGTTCGCTCCTCCGTCTTACTCAGCCCTTTTGCAGGGGCCGGGAAAAGGCGGTGGTTGTCGCTATAATGTGTTAATATTTCCCTGAATCGCAGCAGCGGCTGGTTGGCATTCTATGGACTACCTGGCAGCGTTGCAAGATGCTGTCGCGTTCCACTCTTAGAGGCGAAGCTTAACATCTTAACCACACATCAGTGACCACACTTTAGGTAAAAAAAGTGCCCCCTGAATTTTGACTGGTGTTCACCGAGATATGTGAGACAGTTACTGCGTGATTTCCTTTCCTCAAATACAATTTTCATTTCCTTCATTACGGGCCCTCTTTGTCTTCTTTCACTCCCACTTCCTCCCTTCCTCTACGGTGCGGTTCAGGTGTCCACCGAGATGACAGAGAATTACTGCGCCATTTCCTTTCCTCAAAAAGCGTTGCGTTCAAAGGGCAAGGCATCGCGCCGAACGGGTGGTGGCGTTCCGTGGACTCCCTGGCAGCACTACAACACGCTGTCGCGTTCCACTCCTAAAGGCGAAGCTTAAGCGTCATTAATTAGCAGTTCATTAGTATTCAGGCATTAATCAGTAATTAACCATTAATTAGTGATTTGACGTCACTTAGTAATTAGTACTCAATTATATGTGACGCCACCAGTGCCACAGAAGCAGCGAAAGTGGTGCGGAAAACGCTTTCGCCTCTACGCACTTTAGACAGTCAAAGTGACCCCTGAATTTATTGCATTCAGGTTTAGTTGGTTGGTGGTACCTTCGGCAAACTTGCAAGCTTGGTTTACTTTCATTCAGCTGGGGTGACTTTGAGCCGCGGAAGAATTACACAAAATAAAGTATGCCGCTTGCTTGCCCTCACTTGTGCACTGCATACAAGAGGCGACATAACCGAGCAAGAACAAGCTTTACTGTTTTAAACCTTAGACTGACTGCAGGTCTCAAAACAAGCAAAATGAACCAAAATTGACACAGGAGGTCGCTACAAAACTGTTGTAACCATGACAGCCCGCACGTACTCGTGCTTTTGCGCTCACTGAAACAAGGACCCGTACAATCTTTGTAGACATTGTACTTTCGAGGTTACGAAGCTCTTATACAGGTTCATGCAAACATAGCAGGGAAGTTTTGGGAATAAAAGAATAGTAGTAACAATCGACTTTGACGAGTTTCTGGTTAATTAAGCGTGCATGTATAATCTATGCTTACAGGAGCGATACCAGTGATAATTGGGCATGTGTTAACGGCGTGCGCTCTCTCTCCCTTCTCTTCCCTCAGCCTCCATAATGTTCGCCTTCGACAGCCAGAAGACGGTGAAGCGAGTGGTCAAGTCGCTGCCGTGCGTCGGAGTGGGCATCAAGTACGGCATCCCGCAGACCAGGTGAGTCAGGCTGCCGATGCGTACCCGTCCGTGCTGGCATCCAGAGCCGTGGCAGTGTCCCATTCTTCTGCGTGGCAGAGCTTCGTATGCCGACTGGACATTTGTCTTGTGTTCTGTTCGGCATCGTTGGCATAGAGCGTAAAGCACGGGGCATTGGGGGCGAAACTGCTGCGCTGCGGCGCTCTGTGTCGAGTTGGATCTCAGTGTCACCCTTGCGGTTGCTGCCCGACGCCATACAAAAATCGCAGGGTGTGAAACGAGGCGGCTGTTTTCTAGCAGTGCTTGCGAACTATTGCTTTCGCGATTGTGTTAGCCACGCTACAGTCAGCGCGCCTCAAGAGCAGAGGTCAACCTGTCTTCTTTCCCGCCGTCGTGGCTTCGCTTGTTCCTTGGTCACGGGGCGCCGCTCTTGTTGGCAGTGGACACTGTAAATATGCCGGGTGTGTGGCGCACCGTTTGCAGCGTGCATGTGTTGCGTGCGTGCGTGCGTGCGTTGGCTTACACGATTGAGCTCCGCCCTGTTGTTCTCCGGCGCAGGCGTGCGTCGCTCATGTCTCCGCGGCAGATCTTCCAGCAGTCCAACATGACCCAGAAGTGGCAGAGGCGGGAGATAAGTAACTTCGAGTACCTCATGTTCCTCAACACCATCGCCGGTACGTGCAGGCGCTATGTCTCTTTCTTTGCGTTGCTTTTAGAAAATAAAACAAAATGTGTGTTGTCTTCCCCTGGTCTGCATGCATGCAGGTTAAGTGCTCTTGTATCTTAGTGCAAGGTGGGCTTTTTTTTACTCTTTGGTTTCGAACATATGTACCAGACCCCTTCAGTTCAAACATGCCCCCCCCCCACACACTTCGGGGGGAAGGGGGGGGGGGGGGGGCATGTTTTGCTAGTGCGGGATTAATGCATACAAGCGTCGTCCGGACATTTGACGAGGTTCCTTCTTGGGCTAAATCTGGTCATGAAGGCTAAATCTGGCCTTCATCCTAAAGGTTTGCTTCGGCGGAGCAACACAAGACAGGAAAGAGAGAAGCACGCAGCACGGAGCGGCGCACTGTGTGCTGCTAGAGCACTGCACGGACCTCATTTTGAAGCCCCCCGGCCCGAGGCTCAAATTCTGAGCCCAGTCCAGGCGTGGGGCATATACATTACGGGCCCGCTACATTATTACTCTGTTTAGCCCGGGCTCGTTCCCGCAGCAGCTGAGGAGGTAAACTGCTCACTGTACAAGTTGTCTCCTATACTACACAAGTAAAGAAGTGGAGGGCGAAGCGTGCAAATCGCAATAACGCTTTAAAAGAAAAAAAAAAACATGACGCAAAAGAAAGAGAAGGTAAAGCGGGTTCGTCCGCTCGGCTTTTTGAACAGTGGTCTCGTCTGTAACTACTGAATTGAAGTTTCGACAGCCAAATGAAAAGGGTTTCATACACGCGTAACAAACTGGTTTGCGTTACCTCTAGATTTTTGATCCGTTATTTTTTGCCGGCCGCAGTGTTGAGTTCGCGGTCGCACTGCCAGTCTTTCGTTAGAGACGAAAAGCAAAAGCACCTGTCTATTGTGTAGCATGTGCTGAAAGACCCGAAGTGGCCTAAACCAATATGCTCTTCCCCAGTGGCGTTTCACATCGTGTAGAGACGTGTTTTGGGGAGGTGAAGGCACAAAATCAAAGACGATTTTGGAACAGAGGCCCCTCCATCGAGCGTTTGATTGGAGGTCCTTCTACAACGGCTCGTATGAGGTTTCCAATGTCCAGTCGCGAACGGTAACACAGAATCGATCAGATGCGGGGCGCCGTTTGGTAGATCCGACTGCGCGTGCTCGCTGATAGAGGAAACAGCCCAAGCCAGCGGTGTTCTGTATTTTAGCCGGTAAACGCACTCATGTAAACGAGCCGTGTGTCATGCATTACGACGCGTCGCCAAGAACACCGCAGTAGTGCAACAAGCTGCTGAATTTTGCGCTTTAGAATCTGCGTGAGCGGCCTTTCGCTCCTGTTCTTCAGTCACTGAAAAATAACATCTAATTTCTTCCCTTGTGTCGTTAACGCGATCTGCGCGTCCAAAGTTACTTGCACATGGCACTTTGAGTGACGTTGCTTAAACTCACTTCAAGTAACGTTGCGTCAGCGAAGAACTCCATAGAAGAAAATTAAGCTGCGTGGATTATTTTAATTTCCAAGACGTTCCGAACAGCTAGTAAACAAAAAGAAAACTAGTGTTAAGCTTTACTTGAGGGAGAAAAATGCAACTATAACAGACACCAAAAAATAAGCAAATACGCGTTGAGTGACTTTTTTTCTCGGCCCGCTCCGTGGCGCTATTTCGCCTGTCACTGCTCTAGAACGCTTCAGGTGTACTTCTCCCTGCGATATTGAATCAAAAGCCGGTCACAGGTCCTTTTTGTACGGGCCTGGGCCCGAGCGGGCCCGCAACTTCAAGCCCGTGTTCGGGCCAGAGCCAGCGAAACAGCGCATTTTCCTGCTTCTCGCTGGCTTCTCTGCCGTGTCTTGTGTTGCCGCGATAAAGCAGATCTTTAGAATGGATCGCCAACTGGCCAACAAAACGCTTCCACACTCATTGCATGCACATGATGTTGATTGCTGCTTTGCAGAAGCTTAACGCTCTGCGAGCGACACTGAAACGTTTAAATAAGAAGCATATGCAGCTTCAGCAACGTCTCTAGACTGTGCTGTATTTATGCGCCGGCGATTTGTGCACGTTTCATGTGGACAAATTTTCTGCATGCTACTTTCTGTGCCTAATAGCCTAAGGCGTAAGGTGCCCTCGTGAATCGCTTCGGTCTACATCGTTGCAAGAACACGTACAGTCTTTGTCAAAAGTAACCAGGCTGCGTGGTTCGCTTCTAGCTTGTATAGTGAAGCTCTTGTGACTTTCCTAAAGACTAAAAGATGTTGGAAGGTAGGAAGACCCCCAGTCCTTACCTTTAACGACCATTTCAGCTTCAGGGAAGCGTTAAGGGCTCCACTCTACGAGCTAGAAGCAAACCATGCAGCCTGGTTACTTTTGACAAAGACTGTACATAACCTTCGGCTTCGTAAACCTCCCTTAGAAAACCGAATTCGAAGCCGCCTGAGCGTTAGACGGTGACGCCCGCCGAACAGTGTATAGAGAGGCGAGCCTTATGGGGAGGGTTTCTGCTCAGGACGCACCTACAACGACCTGAACCAGTACCCGGTGTTTCCGTGGGTGCTCACCAACTACGAGTCCCCCGAGCTGGACCTGAGCCTGCCCAGCAACTACCGGGACCTGTCCAAGCCCATCGGCGCGCTGAACCCGAGCCGGCGGGCGTTCTTCGAGGAGCGCTACGAGACGTGGGAGCACGAGGTCATCCCGCCCTTCCACTACGGCACCCACTACTCGACGGCCGCGTTCACGCTCAACTGGCTGGTGCGCGTCGAGCCCTTCACCACGCTCTTCCTGGCGCTGCAGGGGGGCAAGTTCGACCACGCGAACCGCATGTTCGCCTCCATCGGCCAGTCCTGGAAGAACTGCCAGCGCGACACCTCCGACGTCAAGGAGCTCATCCCGGAGTTCTTCTACCTGCCCGAGATGCTGGTCAACAAGAACGGCTACCAGCTGGGCCGCCAGGAGGACGGCACGCCCGTCGGTGACGTCATCCTGCCCCCGTGGGCCGCCTCGCCCGAGGAGTTCGTGCGCATCAACCGCATGGCGAGTAGTGGGCTCCTTCGTGTCGTCTATCGCCCGTTTAGAAGCGTCTTGGGCACTCGAGTCTCAGCGCCGTCAGCACGGCGCTCTTTTCTCTTTTCCTTTTATGCGTAGCATATTTCAATCACTCAGTTCAGCCCTTGGGCGCGGCCGGGCAGCCACCAAACCACGTGACGTCACGTCACGTGGTGACGTGACGTCACCAAACCACGTGAAAAAAAAAAACGGCTGAGCATGGTGGCGGTTGCCACCGCCCCGTTTCAAAGGGGGCGCTCCTATCCATCCATCCATACGTCACGGAGGAAAAGCTGCTGAGAAAATGGAGTGCCGCCAAGCAATACCTCGCGCAAAAAGACCGCGCAATATGCAACGCATTCTTGGCTTAACCAAGCTAAGCCTGGGGATCTTTTTTTTTCGTCTGAGTGCTGCGAAAATAATCGCACAAGAGAGGACCTCGAGGCCACGACGTCATAATTTTAAATTAATAGCAGATGTGAGCGTTATTTCTGTCAGCTATGAGGTGAGCAGCGGGCGTGTGTTCATATGTTATTTGAGCTCTTTTTTTTTTTTTTACAGCGATGCTTTTAGTGGCGTGAGAGGCGTCGTTGGCGTAACGCATCACGTTACCATCTCATGGTCAGGTGGCTTTACGTGACCAGTGATGTCGTCGGCAGATAGGAGCGGTCCGAGCGCGCTCCGCAAAGGTGTTGGTGGAGTCTCCTCGACTCATCGCGGAGAGTAAAAGCACGAACAGACTCGCCGATCAAACGCATTAATGAGAAAGCATAATTGTAGAAACATATATTTTTAAATAAAACCAGTCTAGCGGCGGAACAGCTGTCGCGGCCAACTTCCGGCGCTTTCGTCCCTCGGTCCGTCAGCTGCGTGGCGTGCAGCTGTGGTGCCAGCCTGCTCCGCGTTGAGCCACTCAGGAGGTGTCCTAGATTAGTTTAAGAGGTTTTAGAATTCGAACGAGCTTAAGGTTATCGAATGTGTGAAACTTGCAAGTAAAGCTGTGCTAGCATGCGAAATGGCGACGTAATCGCAGAATAAAGCCGTGGCGGCGGTCGGGCTTCTCCCCAGCGCACAGCGCCAGGAGTGGGGGGGGGGGGGGGGGGGGGGGCATAATGACGTCATCTAGGCGGCAGTACATTTCAAACGCAGAAACGCCTACTTTGAAAGAAGAAAACCAACGCCACCGTAGGGAAAGCCTGCGGTTGTACTTAATGCGGCAGAGGAAATTTGCAATCTCATCGTCAGTGACTCCGTCACTGAGCTTCTCCGCAGTGCTCCGACGCTGTGAGGAGAAGCCTAAAATTAAATCTGCGGTTACGTTACCATTGTAAATGCTGGCGAAAAAAAAAAAAAATCTTCGTACGCTTTACCTACATGCTTTATACATTCTGATCCTTGAATCTCGTGGAATTCTTCAAAACTGGTTCATCTTCACTTCAAGAACTTGGCTATTCTATGCCTCCTCAGGCCCTGGAGTCCGAGTTCGTCTCCTGCCAGTTGCACCAGTGGATCGACCTCATCTTCGGCTACAAGCAGAGGGGTGAGTCGCTCGAGCAGTGCGCTTTCGCTTTATGCCTCGCTGCTTTGCTCGTACACGTACGTCTCAGCGGTGTTAGAATAAATCCTCGCGAGCCAAACGGAGGAGTGCGTCGTTGACAGCAGGCTTAGTAACGCAGCGGTCACGCGCGATCCGTCACCTCATACCTCGACGTTTTCCCTTGTACCACGAACTGACACCGCCAGTCATTGCGTTCATCGCCGGCGGTGTCGTAAATACGCTACACCCGCTGCGTTCCCGGTCCTCAGCCTAAAGGTAAAATTCAGGTTATACTCAGTGCGGCAGAGAATTTCTTGGAAGTTCTACTGAAATAAAATAACGAAAGTTGTTAGGAGAGGACACTGTAGACTGCTGCACACAATTTTAGTTCTTAGAGAAAAAAAAAATCAGTTATTTGGCTCTTTTTGGCTTTGGCTTTGCAGCAAAAGGCGCATTATTGCCGAGAAAATCGTTTTTTTTCTTTCCGCCACTCTATTCAAACTTGTGACGTCAAGAAGGGCTCCTTGATCGTAGTTTGAAATTTAGTGTTTAGCCTCATGGATCCGGGAACAAAAATCGGTCTTGACATCACCGCAGTTCGCTTGCGAAAACGGCCTGTGGCGGCGATACCTCTGTTTTATTGTTAAAGCTCTTCTAAAGGCGCCGTTTTCAATTTAAGTAGCATCGAACGCGGTAGTCTGTCGGTACAGGCCAACTTCAGTTTTGTCCCCAGTGTCCTTTTAACACTGTCACCTCCGAAATATCACGTCAGCGCTTCTCTGGTCTTCTGTGTGTCTTTCTCCCGCAGTTGTTATTGCTGCCGCTTTCAGGAATTCAGAACCACCCCGCCGCTCTGTACTGAGCTCCGTCTGACGGTGCGCCAAGCGCACTTTCCATACGAAGGTTCTCAGCAGGAATAATTTGTATGTGTCTGCCGTTAATCTGTGGTTGACTGTTCCGAGTCATCAGCATATACGTTTTACGTCGCGCCATGCCGCAGTTGACACGGAATGAAATTGTAATGCTCCATACGTTGCACCAAAACGTTCTCTTTGGGGGGTAGTTTGTATAGCCTAGCAGCTAAAACTCCTAATTGAAACTTTGAATTTCCTGTTCCTGGGTCGTTCATTCACAGCCTTCGCAAGCGCGTGAATAGGCTCTGCTAACTTCAGTGCAGAGTTCGGGACAAGTTTCTCTCCTCAATGCTGCGGCGGGGCGCGACAGAAAACGGATATTCTCATGACCTCGGCACACTCGCACAACCAGTGAGAAACGGGCGACGGTTTGGAGAGCGCGCGCCTGGCGTACCGTTGAACGACCCTCGATATAGTCGGGCGCCACTTTGGACAGCGCCTTCTTAATAATGACGTACGAATCGCCCACTTTATAAGGTTGCTACCTTTTAATCACTTCCTTCACATAATAAAAAAAAAAAGTGCTAAGCATCCCTTTTATTTGACGGCGTTTTATATGAGCGTACAAAACTGATATCGTCTGGGTCCTCCGGTGGCCGGACAGATTTTTCATAGACTCCATTATCCCCGAAGAATGGCTCAACGGAGGGCAAGAGTTGCTGGGGGCAAACTCTCCTTCCGCCCTGGGCGCCGTGTTTATTTCTCGAGGCGCGCGCGCGCGTTTTTATGTTTTAAAACCGTGCAGCGCTCTAGAAGCCGAAGCGGACATGTGGAAATCGAGTGCCTAAATTACAAAACTGAAAGCACGTAGTATCAACAGTTTGGAGACTGACTGTGGCCACCTGCGTGCTGACTTATCACGATAGCCGTAGATACGGTAGCTGATAAGACTCCGGCCGGTCAGGAAACGATAGCGGCGAAGGGGTTTAGTGAACTAAGCGCCTGATAAGGCGACGCTTCGGCACGCTGCACCGTTTTAGAACGCCGACGACTACAGAGAAGGCAGAAACAAGCGCGCCATCTCTCGTTCACCGGGCGCACCGACTCGGGCAAAGCTCCCTCCGTAGCGGGCGCTGTGAGGAGGAGGCTGAGCTCTTGTTCCTCTCGTTCTCCTCCTCGTCGGTCTAGGTGGCGGCTAATTAAAATCGTGATCGCGGGGCGTGGCTCTGTTTGCGTTGCGGCCGCCGGCGCCGCTTGGTCGTCGTCTTCGCCGTCGTCACGGCAGGGAGGGCGGGCGCCTTGCGCGTACAGTGGAGCTCGCGCGTAACTCGACCTGCGCGCGCTAGTACGTTGTGTGCGTGCGCGCGTTCGTTGTGGGCGATGAGCGCCTGCTGGTCCTGCCCGCCTGCTCGAGTTTCGATTAGGGGCGCTCGCCCATGAGCCCATCTGGTTTAATGGGCCCGGGATACGTCGTCGTCTACCCCCCCCCCCCCCCCCCCCCCCCCCCCCCCCCCCCCCCCCCCCCCGTTCGCTGCCCACATGCGTTGCTTGTTAATGACCATATTCGTCTTGGGCGCCGCTCATCTTACCTGCCCACCACCACGGCCGAGCCCCTTGTCGGGCTCGTGACCGGTGCGGGCTTATAGCATCATCAGCTGCAGCGCGCGGCTCCGTACTTTCTTTTCAGCTCCGTAGGAAAGCGAAGGAAAGAATGCCGAGTCCAACTCTTCTTTTTTTTTTCCTTCCCGAAGCAGATGTACGACTGCTCGGGCTTCGGTCTCGCTAATTGGCCTGCTCGGTAATTCTGCAAAGCGTTTGTACTCTGTCTCACTGTTTGCTGGCGCCGAAGTGGAGACTGCACGGCTGACGCTAATGGTTCAGGGTCCAACTGTCAAGGCTGGCTCGCGGCCGTCGCTTCGACAACGGTGATGGCCCAACGTGTGGCAGCGAAAGTGCTGACTGATCACGCGCTGTCGTGACTGCGATTAGCCCTGATCCGGTGGCCCGAGCTGTATAGCAATTCCTCTTTGGCGCCAACAAATTGTGAGACGGTAAACGTGCAGTGGGCAATTCGCGCTGTTAGTTATTGCAATGCTATAAGTCACATTTTTGGTTTATAGCGTGGCAACAGGCTATCCGAACGAAGTCTTCGCAGGATTCGGCCTAATTTGACAAAAACTTGCAGTTGTTGTACAGCGAAGGGTTATCTGCAGACGTTTTGTGTTAGATTCTAGTGCCATGAGCCTTGTCTGTTGCTGCGTTAGCATGCATACCTTCGATGCATATATTTGTGTGAACGTGACAGTGTCTCATGTGTGTGTTTCTGTTGCGCTTGTTTGGTTAAAAAAAAAGCAGTCGTAAAATGTAATCAATCTTTTCAAGCGTCGATGTGCTTCCTGTCTGCACCTTCTGTCAAGCGTCACGCTTAACGCCATGGAGCGCTTGGCGCAAACGAAATGGACCATAGCGATGGACAGGCGAGTAATCGAAAGGAATAGAGTCTGAAAGGAACCGACCTCAGCTTCTTGTTATAGCGTGAAGTGTCGGTGCATGATGATCCTTGCCTAACCCATGCTTTTTTTGTGTGTCTTTAAGCATTAGTGTGCATTTATGTGCCTTATTTTGTTGCTGTAGTTTGTGTAAAATTGCTTGGCGCTGGGCACTTAATTTTCCTTGTTTAACGCTTATTCGCTTTGCTTCTGTTTTATTCTCCCTGTGATGTCTTTAGGTTCCGGTAGGAGAGCGAGTAAGTTTACGCTTGCACGCGCTACTCCTTTGGGAATGCGGTGGTGGTGATGGGCGAGATGGTAAAAATGTCTATTATTGGTCTGAAAATTATTTACTGTTCATGTAACTAGAAAGAGCTGCCCGTTTCGGTATTGTGCATGCCAGCGGCCGCTGGAGTCACGTTCATGCCGCACAGTTATCAAGAGAAGATTTGCTCTGTAGTTGTTTAAGGATGGCACTCGGACGAGTTATGTTGAGTGCCCAAATCGAGCTAAGACTGCTAAACCCAGCGCAGGATGATAACCCAGCACAGGGTGCCCACACCGAGTGCAGAGGTAAAATTTTAAACCGGATGCAGAGGTTTCAAGTCAAGTGCAGAGTGCCTCAACCGAGCGAAGTGCTTAACCTAGCGCAGGATGATAAACTCAGCACATGATACCTGCACCGTGCCGCAGAGCTGCCCAAATCAAATGCAGAGGTGCCCAAACCGAATGCAGAGGTGCCCAAACCGAATGCAGAGTTGCCCGAACCGAATGCAGAGTTGCCCGAACCTAGCGCTGAGTGCCCGAACCGAGCGCAGTGCT
Organism: Amblyomma mixtum; assembly: GCF_055824585.1. Classification (NCBI taxonomy): domain Eukaryota; kingdom Metazoa; phylum Arthropoda; class Arachnida; order Ixodida; family Ixodidae; genus Amblyomma; species Amblyomma mixtum. The sequence continues at coordinate 314,108,671 of NC_143012.1, read as the reverse complement.
AAACCCAGCATAAGGTGCTCACACCGAGCGCAGAGGTGCCCGCACCGAGACGAGAGTGCGGAAACCTGGTGCAGGGTGCCCAAAGCAAGCACAAGAGTCTCAAAATCGAGCGCTAGAGTGCCCAAAGCGAGCGCAAGAGTCTCGAAACCGAGCGCTAGAGTGCCCACACCGAGCGCTAGAGTGTCCACACCGAGCGCTAGAGTGCCCACACCGAGCTCCAGAGTGTCCAAACCCAGTCTAGACGCAGCCAGCTGCCAAGGTGCCGAAACCATGTACAGGGTGCCGAAAGCGAAGGTACAGGATCGCTTACTTCTTGCTTTGAGGCTAAACCAACCTGCTTTGAGGCTAAAGGCCGAGCCCCTATAACTGATTGGTGCTTCCTTTTTCATGTTTTTTTTTTTTTGCACTTTATAGCACCTCCTACTGTCGGCAGCCTATAGCCGCTGTGAAATAGCTATGGTTGGTGTTGAACATGTCCAAAGGCTGTTGTAACGAACCAGGGATGTGACTCAGGAGCCTCCTCGCGTGTACGAGATAGCTCTGCGATTGGTTGTCACAGGCTATTGCACTATAGATAGCGCATAGACAGCGCGCGGGGACGAGACGGAAGTAACAGTTTTTACGAGAAGCTTTGCGGATCCGGTCTTCGAGAGGGATGCGGGACATTCTTTGATGATCAGCACTTCCTCAACGAAGTACAGGTATACAAAAAAGGAATAAATACAGTGGAAAATGTCCGCTATCTGATGTTCCCCATGAGTTCGATTATGGGACAGCGTTGTTGTTTTGTTTTTTTTTACCATTGGAGATAGCTCAAATCGGGTAATTTCCATACAGGTAGAGTAGCAGCTGCCTTCAGTGAGCTTGACAGAACTGCAACCCCTGTTTTTTTTTTTTTGTTTTTCGATGAGATGGATGCAGTGTCAAACGAAATTTTACAACCTGGAAAAAAAGATATACTGAGGTGCACTTACTGACAAGGTGATTACACAAGCAGTAATGATAACGTCTATGCCCGTCGGTCCGGTTTCAAGATATATACCTGACGCCTTTAACAAGTCAAATCTGGCTTGCTGGCGCATTTCGACAGTCTCTAACCAGAATTTTAGCGATGCTGACTCGATCGCATGCTTGCGTTTTACCGTAGGGGTGATCCTGACCCCAGACTCGTGGCCAGAAGGGGGAGGGTAGAACGGTTCCCATCGCTGCACGAAACTGGTGCCGTGCGCGGCGCTGTGTGTACGTGCGTATATATACGGCGCCCCCGGGTGCGCACCGGAGCAATTTGTCGACGCGCCTGAGGAGCCGCAGCGAAGTGGGCGCGCGTCCGGTTCGTCCCCTCCGCGGTTTGTTTCTCTGCGCGCCCGCGCAGCGGGGTGTCGGGGCCGCGCGTTGTTCGGAGCGGGGAATCTCCCAGCGGGGCCAAAGTATCCCGCGCGGCCATCCGTCTTGGTGACTTTCGCGGGCGAACGCTGCACCGCAGCCCACCGACCCGTCGGGACAGCAGCGCCGTTCGCGGTCAGTGCGCCTCGATCGTGTGAGCCGAATTGCGGTCTTTAAAGCAATGAGCCGGAGTTACCGGCCCCGTGTGAGTGTCGTCTGCGGGGTTCGCCGCGTCTCACTCGCTCTAGGTGGGTGGTGGTTGTGCAAAAAATAAGGCTGTCCGTGTTAAATCGAATGCTACTCGGACATTCGCGATACACAATTTTCTTGTGCCCGTGTGTACGCATTGCTGGGCGCCTCTTCGTCTTGCTTGTTGAAAGAATTTGCAAGAAACACCGTAAGTGCGTCCGCTACGGTGGCCTAGTGCAAAGAAACTACTCGCTCGCGTATCCCGTATGCCCCCCCCCCCCCCCCCTCTCTCCCCCTCATTTCTGTATCCTGATGTGGACGCGTAAGCTAGGCTGTGCACGTTCTGTACACGTTTTGAAGCCCTACAAACAAATTTTAACGACCTGCGCAATATATGCAAAAGGCGGAAGCTCACACGTCTAGCACATCTTGTCTGCTTCCGCTTCATTTTTCGCGCCTTTTTTTAATGATCCGTTTTTAATGGCGCATGTGTGCCCCGCACGCATGCGGCAGGAGACGACTCCAAATGGCCAGGCCCGATGACTCTGTCCGCGTCTTTCTCCGCGCATACAACAGCGGCGCGCAAACGTGTCGCACGGTTTAAGGAGGGTCCATTAGGAATCAACCTGTGGGCCGACCTCCTCTCCCTCGGTGATCGATCGAGCGCGCGCCGGCGAGGCGCAGCGGTCGCGTCTCGAACGAAGCGGTGGCGCCGCTCGCCGTGGGAGCGGCGCGTGCGTTTCCGTGGCGGCACTTTAGTTCCGTGCACTGCTCTGAGGATCTTGGGCTTTGACTTGTGCATCGAATGGAGCGCGAGGGGGAAACGGGCACCATCGAAACACGGGAAGCGCAAGAAAACAGTCTGGCTACCATATGATGGCACTCAAACTATACCATTAAATAGCCGCGCTTACCTGTGCCATCGATCGCTTCTATAGTAGGATACAACTTAAAAAAACAGCAGTTGCTAACACTGGGCCGCGGTCCGCGGCGTCCTGTATTACTCCGCTGGCCAATCGCAACTGTAAACGAAATCAGCTTTTTAATGTTTGTCTATATCAAACAATCCATGTATCAAAATTCTAGAGCTCATAATTTTTTTCTTGTCACAAGCTTCTTGTTTACGTAACAAGAAGCGTTTAAGCAGCGAACTACTTTTTCGTCGTGGAGGAATTCTGTGCGCAAAGGCTGAATGTGGGCGGAGCTTCACTGCAGACTTAAGTTGTATCCGACTATATACAGCTGTTGTGCCAACCGTGCGCCTGTGTGATTCGTGGCGTATCCTCTTGTAGAATCGTTAGAGGTAAAAAACTTGTTATATCAGTCCAAATTTGTGACCATTTACATGATATATGCCTTGTGAGGAAGTGCACCTGCAGTCAAAATTTTATGGAATGCAGTATTAGCAAACCACTTGGTTTCACTACCATCTTTGCAATCTTTGCAATTTTGAGTGGGGGAAATGCGCCATTACATCTGGAATAGTTCTCCCCGGATGCTGAGGAGATAAATTTATTTATCAAGTTTGCATTCTGTAAACTTTATAAACATAACGAACAGCGAGTGGCATTCCGAACTAGAATGGCATAAAACCGGTAAGTGCAGTAAAGCAGGACAAATAAATAGGGGGAAGCTTGTTCGGTGATTTGAATTATTGTGCTAAATGGTTTCTGTTGGGCAAGCAAATGAGTTGACGAGGGGAAAAAGTAGTGATAAAAAGTTATTCAGCTCTTAATAATGGTATGAAATTGGCACACCTGTGTTTTTGTGGCCTCTGACGCTGTGTAAATTCAACATCACTGTCAAATACAGTGTTATCCTGCCTCAGAGTTGAGTGAAAGACTCCTTAACCCTTTGAGGTACACGGAACATATCTGTCCCCGTAAATAAAACCAGCCTAACTAAAGAAACCCCATGTGCATTAGCGTATAGCTTGCTCATTTGACTCTCTTATGTTGACTTCAACGGAACGTTATGTATTGGTCAGTAAAATTGGCACTGACACCCCTCGAAACGAGGCAGTTTTGCACCCAGAGCACGAAGGTGCTGTCAATCAAAGCATGACAAAAATAGTTTTGTTAGACTTTATATTTATGGAGAAAACAAAATGAATGATTGCAACAGCACGTATCTGACTTTAGCAGAAAAACTGGCGCACGATCTATGTGTCCTTATGTACCATAATGGATGTTCGGTTCTGCTTTGAATTCGTGGACGTGAGCAAAGCTGGCACCCTCTCACCATCCCAAATGTGACATAAGAAAAATGACTGGTGTTTATTTTTTGATTACTGTAGGTCTATGTGCTATCCTCATACCTTCCTTTTTTTTTTTCTAACCGCTGCTTCGCTGCTTTCTAATCCCCCTTGTTTGTTTTACGTGAAGGGGTTAATGACAACATCGTATGCTAAGGCGATATTGACTGTTATTATGTCCTCTAATATTGATAGATGATCAGGCCACCTGCTAGTGCGGAATCCACCTTTTCTAGCATATGGTAATGAAGGCAAGATGTGGCTTTTTATAACCACTACCTTTTGTGACAGTGAATGTCGTGTGTACCATTATGCATGTTCTCTGGCTTGCGTCACCACATGTCTGTATGTATTTTCTCATGCAGGTCCAGAAGCTGTTAGAAGCACCAATGTGTTTTATTACCTGACCTACGAGGGCAGTGTTGATCTCGAGAACATGAAGGACACTGTCATGAAAGAGGTCAGTGTACATGCTGACTGTGTGGAGTTGCTTCATTCATGCACAGCACTGCTCGGTTATTTGCATTTCAGTGCTGCTCAGTTTCTTGTGGGCAAGCAAATGAGCTGGACAGTGAGCAGACAGTACTATAATTCTTACTTGTTTGTCCTACCTGCTTGCTTTCAATTAGGTCCATCCTCAGAACTAGACTGCTGTACAGGCAGTAGGGTTGGTCAGTGCCTTCACTGGTGGAATGTTTGTTTGCGCACATGTGTGTATGTGTGTGTGTAGGGGGGGGGAGTGAGTTAGTGACATCGCAGATTGGTCTTCATGCTTGTACAGCCACTAAGCTAGAGTAACACCTCCTGTGTTATCAATGCCTCTCATGTCAGCCGAAAATAGTGCATAAACTCTTTCTTGCCCCTTCCTCCTGCCCTTCGACACTCAATAGCCTTCTCGCCTATCCCAGCTCATGCTGTTCACATAGGGTCCCGCTGGACTGCACTGCATAACGGAAGCTATAGGAAGCGTCGGAACCAAAGTTAAGTTATGCGGGCTCCTACCTGTGCGCACCATATAGCAGGTGACCGGTGAGCGCGGTGTCCATACTGCTGCCATTAGAAAGCTGATGATCACGCAGACATTGATAAAATAAAGCTAGCAAAGCTACCATGATAATACAGGAGGTATTGACTAGAGCTCGCTTATATTTTACCCCAGGGTGATTTGAAAAACACTGCAAGGACTAGATTACCAGTGACATTTAGTCTTCGTAATAAAACGTACATTATACAAAAGTTTACCATTGTGCTCTATGGCAGTGCATGCATGATCAGGACAGTCATTCTTTGTGTTGGAATGCTACAGGTCTAGAGTTGCTGCACATGCTCCCTACGGGAGCAGAGTTGTGTGTTGGTGTGCCATCTTGCTTCCAAAGCATCCCAGTTATGAGGGAAAGCCATCACTGCTGTACGTAGGAGCCATTCTTGACGCAGTAGTTAGAGTAGTTGCCTGCTGAGTCTGCTCGTTTTTTACTGTCAAACATAGGAAAAATGTTGTAAGCAGATAAGGGTGGGGATATTTTAATGTCCCACCCTTTAAAAAAGCGAAGAGTTGCCAAGAAAGCATAGGGGAATGTGTGTTTTTTTGTTTTCTTTAATTTGTGGTGTGGGCGAAGGGAATTAGTAGTGTAATCATGTTTACCAGAAAGATAATCGACTAGAAAGTAGAAGAAAAAAAACACATGCTGCCAGTGGTATTCGAACACACAACTTTCATATGTCGTGTAAGGTTCTCTACCGATTGAGCTATTGCAGTGGCTGTTCAACCTACTTTCAAGTTTATTTGTTCTGCACGTAACCTAACCTTGAGACCAGGCCGCCGTCATCCACAGCAGCATATGTAGAATGTTCTGTGGCTCTTGTGGAGCTAGGTGTTCCACAATACACAGCTACCTCATTCAACAAATCTTGCCTTGCACAACACACTAGAAGAGAAGGCTGCCATGCATCATTTCTCCGCAGACCAACTGGATCGCAGCGCCCCTCAGCGGGCTCCACGATGGTTGGGAACTTTCCGCCAAACAGATGAGACCTAATGTAAAAGTAGTATCGTATCACCACATGGCAGCACACTCGGTGGCCCTGCGGCAGATTTATACCTCTCTCTCTTTCCCCGATTAGTGATGCCCGAATCACATCTTACAGGTCGATACATCACACATACATACGCGTCAAACCGTTCAAGTACAATGAACCATGTCAAAAATTGAATTAATCTGGTTTAATTACCTAATTACTTATTAGCGTACTAATAATATAACTATGCATGTCCTTAAAACACGACACCAAGTCAAAGACCACAACACAATAACCAGGTCCACCTCTATCCTGTTCAAACCAATGAGCATTTGTGGCCGAAGGGTAGCGTGCCCATTTTGCAATCCAAGGGTCCTGGGTTCGAATCCCTCCTAATTTACCCCAATTACTTTACCGCAATTACTTTATTTTGCATATGTAAACGTCCTTAAGACATTTGTGACCAATCTGAGCACAGCAGCACTAGTTTGTCTTATTTCAACATGCCTGTTCCACGCATTGACGGAGCAGCCTTTATATACGGGAAGCAAGAGTGTGATCACAGTGAGGTGTTTGCATTGCCCACACGGGGTCAGGTGGTTGTTAGATCACGACCCTGTTGAGTAGTTCTAGTTTTTCCGTCACGCTGGCATCGGTCTCCCTCCCTCCCTCCCTCCCTCCCTCCCTCCCTCCCTCCCTCCCTCCCTTCCTTCCTCCCTCTTGCGGTTTTACAGGACATTCTGCGTCCGCTGCTTATCCTGCTGTTTTCGTTTCGATTTTCTCGCTTGCGTTTAATTTGTCCCCCAATGATGTGTGTGATCACTTGGAATGTGCAGCCATCCATGCATCACATTCTGCACTTGTGCCTTTATTCTTGAAGCAGTATCTTGAATTTTTTGTTTTTGACTAAAAGAAGCTAAAACTGTAATGCATTTCCACCTGCCTCTCCCCAAAAGGCTATTGAGAACCAGATCAAGAATTTTGGCCAGACCCCTTCACAGCTCCTGATGGAACCACACCCACCCCGCAGCTCGGCGATGCACATTGTGAGTAGAGGAGCAATATTGTAATGGATGAAAGGAATATCCACGTCTTTGTGCATGTAATCAACATTGTGCTTTATGGTGATTTCGTACAGAGCCCGATGATGTTCTCGCCAGTGACTGAAGAGCTGTGCATGATCATGAAGTTCCTGTCCAACTCGCCCATCTGCCACATCTCGGCCAACACATACCCACAGTTGCCATTGCCCTCAGTCGTTACTGTTACATGCAACCAGAACTTTGCTGTCAATCGGTGGAACTGTAACTACTCCGGTAAGTGATTATAGACCTCGGTAATCATAGAGATTACAAGCTTCTGTGAGTGACTGTCACTGTTGTCTAAAGGGCAGACACATTCGTTAAGAAAGTAAGTGTCATCTTTCAAGCAAACAAGCTGTCGGAAAGACGATTTGCTTTTGGAGTTGCAGTAACTGTGTGCTGGAGCTTCTGTTCATTGTTCTCATGAGTTCTACCTACTGCACATGACAACAGTACAGTGTCAAACATATACAACTGCCATTTAGCTTTTCTTGAAAAAGTGTGCACTGGCATTCCGTACTCAGCGCCAACAAGTCGGTGTGGTCATTCCTAGAATCATCTGCACGAAGTTCATTTCAAGCATAAGTCGGACTTTCTTGCAGATTGTCTGGAGTGTTGGAGATCTGTGTCACTTATTGCATATTAACCTGATTTGAGACTTAGTTGCTAGCATTCATAAAGGTTTCTGTTTTTGTTCTGTTATATTGGTGCCAATTAAGCATATATGGCCATTAACTGACGGTGGTCATAGTTCACCTGTTACGATATCATCTTAGTTCCAAGAACCTGTGAAATGAAAGCATCTGAAGATAACTGGAATCAGTTAAAAACAGTACAAACAGCAGTGCTGAGTACATACTAGCTGGTAGAAATTGTTAATTCCCCCGTTCGAATGCCTTTTGATGACAACATTATTATTACAAAGTGTAATCTTGTGTATAAGTGACTGAATCAGTTATGTATTAATGGTAGTCTGTCAGTTCCAGGCAAAGCAACAATGTGCCATAATGAGCATCTCTTTTCCCTTCACTTGTATGCTTAACATTACAAGGATTTTTTTTGGTTCTGGCCATTATCACCTAGCATCACATTTTGTAATAAGCATAGTAACATAACTAATTGATACATTTCTGAATATGGAGGTCTTCTAAGCTCAGGTGCTCAACTGTACACATTGTCTATTGTTGTGAATGATAGAACTGTATAAGAAAACTTAATGTATTAGTCTTGGGACTATTGCTAGCAATACAAGCATTAAATTTTTATAAAATATGTGCAAAGTAAGTGCTACTGGTTACATTCAGGCATAATTCGACTGTGATTGCCAGTCTTCTCAACACTTAGCACATATTATTAAGCAAATTACTTATTTTTAACTCCCATGACTTGGGTATAAATAACAGTATGTGAGCAGGAGTTATTTTTTGTCTGACAAAGTGGCCCATTATGAAGTAGCAACGGATAGCACTGCGAAGCCATGTGCAACAACAACAGTTGTCTACAATGAGGTACTCGTGTAGCCAGTTGAAAAAGAGCTTGTCCATTTCTGTGAAAACAAGTTTGTGTCAGCATCGTGACAAGTAAAGGCAGAAAAGGCAAACTGGTGTTTTTGTTCTGATAAAGCAAGGTATTTTGGGAATGGTGTGCAGTACTCATTATTACTAACTAAACATACAATGGACTTTTCGAAATGTGTTGCAGCCTTCTGAGAACCTGTGTAACCAGTTCTTGACAGCCATGATAAAATCATTTTGCCATGTTTCAACAAAGAAGTCATTTTATCTCTCTGGAGTGAAACTTAAAATCATGTGGCACATACTATTGTGATAATAAAATAATGATGTAACAGTAACAAGAAGGCCCGGGTAATAAAAGCTGGCTCATGGAATACCAGATACACATTTGATGCTGTAACAAATTCAATGGCTAACTATTGAAGAGCATTGAAGAAATAAGTGGTCTGTTCTCCTCGGTTTCAAGTGGGCATGATGGTGCATATTACTGCTGATCTTCTTATTAGTAGTGATTGCTATTCTCGAGTTCTGTAAACTTTCATTTTCACTCTTTTTGCAGCACCAATGCATTCACCAACATATTCTGACTCAAACCAGCCGCAGGCCAACCAACTTCCTCTTGCCATGGATCCTCTGCTCAGTAAGCGAGACATTCTTTGCAGTGTCATAGTGCCTGGGTTGAACTAGTTTTGTGCATTAGGCTCTGAGGCTGATGTTTAACATCAGCATTTTGTATCGATAGCGGTTAACCTCAAAGTTTCCCATTGCTGAAAGATACTAGCTCAAGTTATGGACATCAGAAGCAGTAAAATAAAACTGGAGTCCTCTTGCCACCAGCTCTTTTCCAGAACAAGGATTTAGCATTACCTGAAAAATTTTTTCTTTGTAATTAATCTATTTTTTCGCATAGCACGATTTTTTGGCACCCTGTTTGTAGCATGCAATGTGCCCTTGTGAATGAATGCAGTGGTTGGGAACATTCTCTGAGCTGCACATTGTGGTGTGTTTCAGTGATGAATGTGGCACCGCACAAGCGACACCTGGGGGACACGTTCAGCCAGCATGTGCGGATGCGCAGTGGCTGTTTTGTCACCACGGTGGATAGCCGCTTCCTTGTTGCTTGCGGCTTCTGGGACAAGAGCTTCCGTGTCTTCGCCACCGAGTCAGGTGAGTGTCGCTCGCAGTTGAGATGTCTCTCTAAGCATGCACAAAGGCAGGTGTAGTACCAAATTGCATATTACAAAAGCCATGTTCACTAGCGCTCACATAGTTTCAAATGGAATACCTCGTATCAATCCAGGGCATAATATAAATGCATCCAGGTGTATATCTGAGTCCTTTGCACTGTGTTCAATGCACTCCTCTACCTTGCCATTTATATCAATACTTGCTAATCCGGTACTTTTGCTTGTCAAGTTTTGAGGAGATTTTCTACTGACACAGTTTAGTTCATAATATATCTTCGTGCAAAGGATGATCACCAGGACTTCTTAGCATATCAAGAAATAACGACACTTCGCAGCTGATAGCACATGACTGAGCAGCCAGAAACACTAGGCTAGAGCTAATCTAGGGACTACTAAATGTCTGACATCGAACGCCAAAAAATGTTCAGTCTGATGGAATGCACCAGCAGAAACATAAAAAATATGTGCATGAGCAACACATTATGCCATTTAGTGCGCGATAAGAAGATATGATGTAGTCGGTGAATATTTTAAATACAGGTCTAGCATATTATCCTGTCGGGACAATATTCAACGCAGTATTTGATTGTGCAATCGACCGGCGATGGTGGCTCAGTGGCTATAGCATTATGCTGCTGAGCATGAGATCGTGGCACCAAATCCAAGCTACAGCGACCACATTTCAGTGGAGGAAAGCTGTAAAGAACTTGTATGCTGTGCATTGTAAGCACCGGCTAAAGAACCCCTGATGGTCAGAATTACTTCAAAGTCCTCTGCTGGGGTGACCGTCTCTTGCTCCTTTCATCCCTTCCTTCATCATTTCCATTATGGGGCGTTTCAGGTGTCCACCATGACTGAGACAGTTACCATGCCTTTCCTCTCCTCATAACCACTATTATTGTTATGCTCTGTACAGACTACTAATATACTATAGAAACACTAATTAGTGGCTTGGAGTTAGCATGGGTAGCAATCTTAAGTGTTAGGCATGGTGTCATTAATGGCAACCGAAGGGCTGTGATCGGCTAACTGTTCCTGACTCTCTTCCTTTCGTAACTTTGTTTGATTGCAGCTAAGATCATCCAGATAGTGTATGGCCACTTTGGTGTGGTCACCTGCTTGGCCAGGTCCGAATGCAACATCACCTCAGACTGCTACATCGCGTCTGGCTCTGAAGATTGCACTGTGCTGCTGTGGCACTGGAATGCCCGAACGCAGACCATTGCTGGGGACAATGCAAATCCCGGTGAGTAGGTTTTTGTTGCAGGCACAGTGCCGTTTGACATTTTTAGTCATGGACAGCGGTGTTGCAGACTGGAAGCGTCGTCTTCATTTGTCATTATACTTTCGTAGTTATTTATTGTGTTTGCTGATGTTTCATGTTTATGACATCTTGCCTTTTGGAGCCGAAATTCTTTAAAACTGAGTACAGAAAGTGCAAAAGGCGTGCCTAAATGCAATGGCAAAGTTGTTAGTTGTGGTAAGTTTAGTTTCATTTGTTCACAAGGAAAGATAAAATATTGAAATACTACTTTGCCTACCTGACCTAAGCACTTATTAAAAAGGGCATTCTTCTTTGAACTTGCGTTGAAAGGTTCAAGTGAGTATTGTCTAAAATGATTCCTTCTCTAACTGAACAGCAGTACTGCATAAGTTGGAACTGAGGGTAGGTAAATTTCCAACTCCAAGACTTCGTGTGTTACTCTTGCAGACATTCCAACACCCCGAGCTACTCTGACTGGCCATGAGAACGAAGTCACCTGCATTGTCGTTTCTGCTGAACTTGGCCTGGTCGTCAGTGGATCTAAATGTGCGTACACATCCGTCCTTCTTTCCTTCTAGCTTTGTATGCAGCCAACCACTGAAAGCCAACTGCTTTTTAGTGCTGTGTACTTTCTGTTCGAATTTTGTTTTGGCTGTTTTTTTGACTGACTTTAATAGAAACTTAGAGCTTGCTGCCCATCATAAATAAGTATGATCCCACATGTGCTGAAATTAGAATTTAATTGTTTGTTGTGGAATGAGTCTTTCTTGATACTTTTATGAAAGTGCTCTTCCGTACTTTACAGTTGTGCATTTCATTCAAACAAAATATTCTGTGCAAGAGGGGCAGTCAGGGAAGGTGGTGGTGCGTTACTGCTTTTGCATTTGACATGCATTTTAAAAATGCATTCTTGTGTATCTTTTCCGCTGGACAGCTATGGCAGTCATTTTTCACATCCTGCAAATGGGCTTCCTTTAATATTTTTCTTCTGTATGTGTGTTTGGTTGCCCGCACAACTTTTGTGCACATTTCTAGATTACAGTGTTGGTCTCTAAAGTAAAATTTGTTTTGGTGACTTTGTTCAGGTATCACCACAGCAAAGGATTCAGCGGGGTAATTTCTAAAATTGTTGAAAGTAAGCGGTGTGTAATAAGGTTTCTGAGCCAGCAGTTTCTCCGATTTCACCTTCCTTTCTCTCCTTCGATAGTTTTTAGATTCCTGGCACTATATGCCAATAACTGTGGAGAGCAGCCGTAGTGCTCTGCCATTGCACCAAGGTTCCCTTGTGCCATTTTAATCAAATCATCATCAGTTCAGTTTCTACAATTTCATTTCTGTGAAAAGGCGGCCGCTGCATATTCTTCATCAAAGTATAAAACAACTGATGTTGCTCACAGAAATACGATTCCCTGAAAATTGGATTAAAGGAAGGGAGGCAGCACTCATTCATGTCGTTTTAGGGTCGGATTTAAGGCCCCCACCCCTTCCCTCCCAAGCAAGAAATTTTACATCGGAAAGGAATACTGAACCCAATTTTTTTTTTCAACGAAAAAATTCCAAGATTAAAATGGGACTGCCTCTCCCCCTCCAATCACCTCCTCCAAGAATGACCTGTACTAAATGTGCCCCTGGCTTACTCTTTGTAGTAATCAAGCTATTCTTGATTTGGCTTAACTTGAAGAGCAGTGTTTGTAGCTTCAAGTGGTTACGGACACATACAAAAGTTCAGTGCCACATTATTCGCCATTGAAGAAAAGTTACAAACTGCCTCAGTGGGAGCCCTCTTAGATGTTTTTCCTATTAGTGCATCCCTTCCTCTTTTTTTTCCTCCCTGTTACACGTGACATGTGTGACCTGCTTCCCAAAGTCATGTTTGACGCCATTGGAGCTGTAAATTTGTTGCACTCTCTGTCCATCTATCTACAGCTGGTCCGGTGCTGGTCCACACAACCAGTGGTGACCTGCTACGGTCCTTGGAGGCACCTGACCGCTTTGGCACTCCAGAGCTCTGTGCTCTGTCTCGCGAGGGCATGGTCGTCGTCTGCTACGGTCTGGGCAGCCTCTGCAACTTCACCATCAATGGCCGCCGGTTGCGCTCCGAGTCCCATCACGACAACATTCAGGTGCGACAACAATAGCAGGTGCTAGGGTTGCAACTTGTAGCCCCGAGGTGTCAGCCGTGCTGAGAAAAAGTGTCTCGAGGGCTTAGAAATTCAGACAAACTCACATCACAGGTAAACTTTTAGAAATGGGTGATGTGAGGTGGCAATGTGCCATACATAATAGATATAGTGGCCCAGAGTGGAGAGAGAGCAGGAAAGATGGGTTTCTTAGAAAGCACAAGGTGAGAACAAGGGGCACTGGGGGGGGGGGGCTTCAGTTCATTGATCGATGTTTCAACAAGAAAACTTTTCTTCGTCTGAGTAAGGACATGAGGGTTGTTTTCAAAGACAAGTTCTCCATTCAGAACGTTGCCCAGCGAATTGAGGCTCCCCACTACCAAACTTTGTTCTCATTTTATGTTGCCTTTAATGGTTTATTAGGGAAAATGTATCAAAGGCATGTGCTGGAGCTGCGTGATACAATGGACTCTCCTTAATTCGAACTTTGGTTTATTGAAGCTTTTAGTCCCATAAACATCAAGTGCACTGAAAACTCCCCTTAGTGCAAACATCACGCAGTTCAGGAAAATTTTCAGTCCCCTTCCAGTTCAAATTATTGCGTATATGAAGTATGTCGGGTACACCTATGCCCTTAAAGTGAAGCTTGTTTTTTTTTTGTATGTGTTTTCTAGGTTCAGTGCGCTCACATAAATTGAGAAGTAACATGACTTATTATGCTGAGCTCTTTCCAGCTCTCAGGGCTTGGTTCTTGTTTCTATCATGCACCTGCTACGAACCATTTCAACATTTTTAGGCTGTGTTTTTTTTATTAATATGTGTATGGCACACCGATACACAGATGAACAAAGTCAGAGTGCTCCAAAGCAGAGGGTATCAGTTTACTTGATATTTAAAATATACATAAATAAAATTTTAAAAGTTACTTAACAGCACATTTGAATTATAGGAGCAGACAGACAGATTTATTTGACATCATGTGTACACAATGTCGGGAACATGGGCAAAAAGCCGGAAAAAGCGCGGCTTGACAGGGCCCATGTTCCCTATTAATAAAGGCTACATATGTTATGAATTCTGGTAACAAACACAATTTGACAACAGCAACGATTAGGAAATGGTACAAAGATCACCTTTAAAAAACATAGTTTAGTATTCAATTCGACAGCAGTGATTGATGCCTCTAGACTCTAGTAGCATATGTCCTCGCTATGTTACTTTGTAAATGAAAGCCAGTGCCATTCAATGTACCACAGCACAGTTCACTATAATGCTAGCCTTGATTCACAGTAAGTGTGTTCTGTCCTTAATTACATCTTCTTGGTCCCAAATCTGTTGTTACAAGCAGTTGAATATGTTTGTAATGACAGTTGCACTTCAAGAGCGTTTATAAAAGCAGTGAGTGCACTTCACAAAACAGCAGTTATTGATACTAGCTGTTAAAGATGAAAACCACAGCCTTTAACTGCTTGGGTGTCTTCAATGGAAATGTTATTCAAGACACTTACATTGAGATTGGGGAATTTTATGCAACTTTGAATTCACGTCGGACTTTGACCTCACTGCCAAATGTTGTATCGACTCGGGTACTCGCGAGTGCTTCTCCCAGCTAAACGACTGGCATGCTAGTGCTTAAATTTTGCACAATTGGCCAGACTTAATTAGAAGTATGCATTGTCTGCAGAGACATCGAATCAAAAAAACAAACCTTTGCAACAGTTCTGTCAACAGCGCTATCGCTCATCTGGGACGGGAGAAGCGCTCTCAATTTCACATTGTTTGCTTTTGTCCTTCTGCTGCCAACTAAAATAGGGCCGCCATTACAGTGGAGAAAGTTAAAATGTCACATCCGTGTGTGAGTGGAAATAATGCAGCGCTATAGCCAGGAAAAGCGTTTACACATTCCCTCTTAGCGATGCAGTAGTCAGTATTCTGGTATGTTCTAGTCATGTGGTGTAGCTAACTGCTTTTGTGCACAACCTTTCCTTTCATGAAATTACTTTCTCTCTGACCCTGTGCACCCTGTGATTGTTTTGCAGTGTCTGGCGTTGAGTCGCGATGGCGAGTACATGGTGACTGGCTCGGAGAGCGGTGTGGTCGAAGTGTGGCGGTCATTCAACCTGGCCCTGCTGTATGCCTTCCCTGCCTGCGAAGGTGGCGTCCGGTCTCTAGCTCTGTCCCATGATCAGAAGTGAGTAGTTCTAAAGTAGATTTTTTTTGTGAGAGTCGAAATTTCATATCATGTATCCGCGGGCCCACCTACGCGTTTCAATAAAAACTTGCAGCATTGTTTGCTTTGAAAGGTGTTATGTGTTAACGGCGCAATGCGGCGATTTTGGCCAATCACGACGAGGTAAAGTGAACATCCTGAACATAAAGCCTGAAGGTCAGGTGCGCGTATTTTTACACGAGGTTGTAAAAACCCGCAGGACAGTAACGAGTGTGTAATGTGAATGTTTAAGGGAACATGCTCAAGAGCAAGTATTTTCGTTAAATTTGTCCCAGGCGGTTGAAAATTTTATAGTTGAGAGATCCTTCCCAGTTTTTTAAAAATGTGTTGTCCATTTTTGCTTATCATGCTAGTTATATTTTTTACACATCATGCATTTTAAATACCATATAAAAATGTGTATGGGCCGCACCCTGTTTTCCTGAAGAAAAAAAAAAAAAAATAAACATCCGTGTAAAGGCCACACCCAAACTTTCCATGACCCATGCGGGAACAGCCTTCAAAATGCACACACCATGGCCTCCACGATCAGCTCCGGCTATGAGCAACGGTGCGCTTGATCATAGAGGCCACGCATGCGCACATGAGCTTACAGGTGCCACCCACCGATGACGCCCGAGGTCGTGGCTCATCATCATCATTATTGTCAACTTTTTTCTCCGCCGCGAGCTCCCGCTATCTATATCGACATCAGTATCACCAGCTCCAGCTGCCAAAGACACAGGAGTTGTGGTTGCTTATTAGTTCATCATAGTTGTGGCTTCCGCATGCTGCCGCCAAGCGTTGCAGTTTTAGCACGATGGGCAAGCACCTCCCAGCTACACGGCTGAGAGTTAGCTCTCAAACATGGCAAGTGTGCAGTGGGCAGGAAATCCTGACATCGTTGGCCGAGAAGTGCGTCCAATGATAATGCAAGCAAAAGAATGCATTGAGAAACACAAGCTGCAAAAAGCGAGCTTTTCTTGGCAAGCCATGCGAGTTTCCTGAACTGGAAGAAGAGCTGCTTTGCTATGTGATGGAAGTGCTAGGCTAGGCGTTGACAGTGGACATGCTGCGCAACTTCTTGTGGGATGAGCGTGCACCAAGCACAGCACCAGCTCGGAGTCTGAATACTCTGAATAAATGCCGCTCATTTCCTGGTTGGTGTGTTTTTACTTTTTTTTTTTGACACATCATATGTGTGGGCCACACTCGAAAATTGGCCCTCGTATCTGGAAAAAAAAAGTGCAGATCTTACACGCGTTTATACGGTATTGGGGTGTTTCTGTGTGCCCATTTATCGCCAGTATTGACTTAGGACAGCACTGAGAAATATCCCATTTTGCTCTCTTTGATTCCTTTTATGCAACGAGGAAAAAAATGTGTTTTGTAAAAAATTTTTTAATTTTTAAAAAGTAATACTCTGTAGAATGTTTCTTTTAGATGAGACCACAATGACTAACATATTTTAGCCCCATTCACAACTATAAATTGGAATAAAAATAGTATAGCAGCATTCTGCATATAGTAAAGCATACCTGTACCAAATTTCATTGTGATGCAACAAGCATAAGTGCAGAAATATCTTGCACAGACACTGAGGTTGCATGAAAATGATAAACAAAGAAAAGTGCATCCCATGTTTTTGGAAGATATGATGATGATGCAGCTGAAGGTCCTGCTTCTTTGAAATTCAGTGTAGAGGATGTTTCATAGCGTTCTGGTTTAAATTGCTACGCTGCTCTCCAATAACCAAGCGTTCGCCCGACTTTCCAAACATGCACTGGTGCAGCCTGGCACCGAGCAAGCCACTCAGCTGCCACTGACATTCTCTAGGATGAAAGTGATGGGTGTGTTCATTACATGAGTAAATATGTTACGTGAATCCTGGACCCTACCGCTGTCACGACCTGGTGCTGGACTTAGCACGGTATCGTTCTCTACCACCAGGACAGTTCTCTGGTCTGACCATGATTTGCTCGAGAGCTGGTTCGAAACAGCTCTAAGTTTTTATTTTGATTTGTCCTTGTCACACATATCAATTACATATCTCTGTTTGTTACACGGTAAAGAATACCTTTTGAAACTAAGTAGTCTATCGCGATACCAAAAGAAGCATAGAGCTTGAAATGATAAGGTGTACACCAAGCCAGAGTTTGAATCTCTGGAGTCATTTACTAAATGCTGCACAGTGCTAGTTCACTTAATCAGCCGAACAAACCTTGTTGCAGGTTCCTGCTGGCAGGGCTGACCAATGGTTCCATCTCGGTGTTCTACATTGACTTCAACCGATGGCACCACGAATTTCAGCAGCGCTATTAGACGACTGCCGTTTTTAGTGCGGACATTTTTCTCTTTCTCCACCAGACAGGGGGGAAGATCTGTTGTCATTCCAGGTTATAATGACATTTGCTCAAACAGACTCTATCTCCAAACAGAAACTATCTCTCCAAAAGTTCCCCTCCCACACTACATCTCAGTTCCTTGCAGACTTCCATACCACTGGCTTCCCTGACTCCTGCAAAATGGAAAAAAAAAGAAGAAAAACTAGACAAAAAGGAGCTTGCAAAGTGGGCCTCCAAGAGAGAAATAGAGTGGGAAACGTGCTGTCAATGAAGCAGCAGGCCATCCATAGCAGAAAACATGCACCATTCTCTACAAGGTTCAGTTATTGCTCGGTCCTCATTTCAGAAGAGAAACACTGAGGCTCTAAAAATTGCTTCTGTTCTGTACTTATGAACCATGGCCTTCGTCAAAATTAGAGCGTTCACTGTCAGTGCAACCGGAGGCGACATCAGAGCAGCTTGCCAGTCTCAGTGGGCAGTCTCCATGCTTTAAAGTGGTGCACTTGGGAGAGTGAGCAGAAATGTTCGCCGAAATCTCTTTTACCCAGTGCTTTGGACTGCAACGAGTGTAACAGACACTACGCAGCCCATCACCAGATTCGATTGCATGTGCTCTTGCGCTCTTTATATCCGACAATGACTGCACTGCAGCCAAGCAAGCATGTTCAAGCAGCATTATTCGTAAAGCTCTGCTTGTTCCTAATGTGTACTATAGGGCATCCATGAAGTAGCCTCAGCTGCACTTTCATTGAGCCAGTGTTGCAGGAGTCAAATGGTGGATGTCATCGCAGTCCTTGTTGAGTTTGTGTTTTGTGGTTCTCCCCAAAGGTGGTGCAAAAGTGAAGTGTGTCAAATGTGCATGCAGGATTGTTGCCCCAGAGCTTTCTGTGCATGCCTGGTGAAGAAACGCACTTCTGATCAGCAGTCCATCCAGTTGAAACATAGCTGTTGTAGTATGTGCCATTTCTGTTAACCGCAGGGGCAAAGTCACTGTTGTAAATTGTTGCAGCAAGATTGCATACCAGTTGGTGGTATAAGAGGATTTTACAGGATTTTTTTTGTTTGCTGAAACTATCCTTTCAAGCAGTTAGCAGCTGTAAAGTTTTGGGAAAAATTGCTACTACAAACATGGGAAGCTCTGACTTGCAAGTTGTTGATGTATGAATAATTTGTCATCTTTTTTACGTCTGAGGGAAGTTACAATGAGTGTTATTTTCTTAAACTTCGGAGCGTTAACAGAACTATTTCTTTTGTGACTTTCTACCACTGTCTGCATTTGAAAGAGCATGACAGCCTGACACAAGCAGCTATCAAGATTTCTTTTTTATCTTAACTTTGCTAGTTTTGTCCCAGTCTTGGTCCCAGGGTTCTCTTACCATATAGTGAGCCTAATGTGTCCCAAAATATTTTTAAGGTTCCAGTTTTGTTGCCTTCCTAAATGTGCAAAAAGCATTGAAAGGACAGCATTTCTGACATCTCGTTTTGGTGGTGTTTCGAGGGTGACAGCTGTCAGAACAGTTCATAAGTATACAAACTATACATATATACATATATATATATAGACAGAGAAACACACATATATATACTATATATATGTAAACATGAGCACACAAGCAGCAGCTGCATTAGTGGCATGATACGTCCTGTTTTCCATTTGTGTAGGCCGCGTCCTTTTTATAACCTTGATTATTCCATCCCAGAACTGGAAATACGAATGCTGATAAGAAACACTGCTCCTGCCATTTTTGTCCACGTCAAACCAAGCAGGTTCAAAGAGCCATCTCCAACTGCCCTGACCTCACGATTGACATTTCAGTTACGTAGCTATTGATGTCTCAAAGGTTCAATGGAAAGCCATCATTTGTGCATTCCTGCCCGTTACTGCAGATATTCTCTGTGTTGAGTAAGGCAGAATGTACAGCTTTGAAAGTCTTGTGTTAATGTTTCCCAAATACCCGCTTTCGCAACAATCTGTGTTTGAGTGGGCTGCTCACTCTTAACAAGTTGGAGTAAAACCACTGAAAACTGTGCATGTTATAAATCCTGCCATTGAATGAATGAAATCTGCAAACATACTGCGACCGTGTCAATTCTAGTCAGCCTGAATTGCAAGACAGAATGCTAATGTGCACGGATTGAATGTTTGCCAGTTCGCCAGATGAATGTGGTGCCTATGTACTTAATAGAAATGCTGTGCACTAAGATGTACTGAAATGAAAATTGTTCAGAACACACGCTGGCTGTACTGCAAACATGCAACTTCCCTTATATTTTTTATTATCCTCACCTGCCTTACATGTTATTGGTTCAGACGTCCCCTTCACGGCCTATGTTCTCCTCATGGTGTTTGAATGAATTCCAGCATTGGAGTGCATGTGATTTTTGTGTGCAGTCTTCTTTTCTTATACACATATATATACATATACACATAAGCGTGTGTGTACACATTTGAAAGGTTGTGCTGGTTGCCTGGTGGTCTTTCTGTTCCTTTTTCTAAATGGAATTTAGCGGTGGTTGAAAAGTGTCTAGATTTTTGCTATTTGCTCATTTTCGCATTCCTTTTTTTGCAGCTACAATTATTGTAGAGCAAGGTTTTATTTAGGAAAAAAAAAGCACTATGATATTACATTCCATTGAGCTTACAGTTATGCCAGCCTGTAAACAACATCAGTAGAAAATAAAATTATGAATCCCAGTATTGTGACTTTTTCACTCATGCTTGGACAGTCCTCTTAAATATGCATAATTAAGACATCATTAAAGTGTGTCAGCAACTTTAAAAAAAAATGCTGATTGTTTTTATGACGAATGCTGTTATTGGGAGCCCACCCCGAGCCAATGTGTAACTGAAGTCCTTTGTAGCTTTTTGCGCTGATCCAAGAAGCAAAGAGAAAGAAAGGGGAACAGAAGGGAGGGAAGCTGTCATGGAGAAAGAAATGGAAAGAAGAGAAAGAATTGAAGCTGTAGTGAAACCAGAAAAAATAAAGACCAGAAAGGAGAGACCGAGAGCACTGCGCCACCGATGTCTCCACTAAGGAGGGAGTTAGGCGGCGTCGTCACTAAACCACAGCAAGACAAGTAAAACACTAGGGGTGCTGTGCTACAAACCAATGGAGCAGTTGCAATACTATGGCTGCTGTGGCTGCTTAGTCATTGTGTAATCAAAAACACAGACTCACAGACAGACAAACTGAGCAAAAACTGTCGAGCAGTAGCAGCAACATCAACCAATGACTGCTTTCACCGGATTCTTTAACAGTGTCTTCGACTGGTCGCCTAGATCCTCTGACCGAGAGTGCGCAGATCACTGCCCACTGCCCAGTGCCGAATAGCAGCCGAATAGGCAGAGGCACTGCCCAGCCGAATAGGCCAGGCGCTTTCAGAGTGCTTACGTGAATGAAGTAGACCCTGAGAGCCATAATTATAGCTGGGACAGACCGAAAGCAGCGTTCGGCACATTTTATTTACTCATCATACCTTTTCGTCAAAGCACATCCATATTCAATCCTCAGTGCACTCGCTCACAACAAAGGGTCTTATCTCTACTGCAACGTGACATTCAAGCTTGATCAGTGTGGTCACCACCAAAAAAGTTCCCTAGCTGACATCCACTATCAACCACGAAAACATTCCACTTTTGCCGTGCGCACATAGCTTTTTTGCACTGCACGCACTGATAAACACCGTCGCATTTGCATAGCACAAACATAGCCGCAAAGGTGTATCATCCAAAATGCAGGCGCAAATACACCGTGCAAGACGCTTCGTGCTAAGCCTTTTCTGTACTTGCAAGTGCCACTGGTACACTCATCAACGTTACCGCGTTGGTCGCTGCTGCCATACACCGTGAAGAAACGTTCCGAGGCTGGACATACTGATCAATTTCGTTGGATTGAAGATAGTGCGGAAAACACTGTCACGTAACTCCTTCGCCACCCGAAACAGGGCAACTGGCACCTGTGCGTTGTGTACCGCCGGCATGCTGGCAACGCGAGATTGGTAAGAAGTACTCACCTGACCCAGAGCGCCCGGTTGCTCTGACTTCTTTTTCGGAGCATGTGAGTGTGCTCTGCGGTGGAGGCCGGCGCTCCGAAAGAACCAACCTAATATAAAAAAAACGCCTGGTATCGACCAGCCGAATAGGAAGACTCGTGTCAGAGCACTCTAGAGTGCTCTAAAGTGACCATTCGAAGACTCTACCGGGTGTTTTTTTTAGGTCTAAAATTTAAAAGAAAGGTAAATTGCTTTAGATTTATTTTAGCACTGGGGTGTACTGGAGGCCCCGGCGGGTGCCAGTTAGTTTGCTGATTAACTAAATACGTTAATTAACTTTTCTAATTTTCATTTTAGGGGGTATGTTGTATTCGCAGAATTGGAAATCGTCCTCCAAACAGTACAACCGAGAAAAAATAATTTTAATTAAAAATTTTTCACGCACGTTACGAGGCGCGAAAAAGTCACCCTGGTAGGCATCTTCACACCATAACTCAGCGGCGGCGAGCGCCTCTGACGTAGTTCGCTCCGCCTTGCGCTTTGCGTCACAAAGCTGACGTCACCTGAAGCCCGGACGGGCGGCCTGCGCTATCGCTGCTTGTTTCGCTTCGCTCTGCGGCCTCACGGAATGCCGCGTTGGAACAAAAACGCACTGACACAAAGCGCAGGGCGGAGCGAACAACGTCACAGGCGCTCACAGACGCTGTGTTACAGTGTGAAGCTGCCTACCAGGGTGACTTTTTCTCGCTTCGTAACGCGTGCAAAAAATTTTTTCATGAAATTTTTTTTCCTTGGCTGCACTGTTTAGAAGACGGTCTCCAATTCTAATACAACATATCTCCTAAAATAAAAATTATGAAAGAATTAATGTATCCAGTTAATCAGCGAACTAATTAAAGTAGTTTGCATCTTACCTGGCGTCCTTCGTAGCCCTCAGTATAGCCCGAGGGTTCAAATAAATCAAAAGGAATTTACCTTTCTTTAAAAATTTTGAACCCTCTAAAAAAAAGCACCCGGTATAACTAAGCTGTAGCCTAGTTTAAGCAAGAATCTGTTGACGAGGGGGGGTTTGCAGCTGTATGTAAACTGTTGTTTACAATCGTGCACTACCTTCTCTAGGCTCCCGGAAAAGACCTTTACACGGAACTGCAGCATTGTGAGATCTTCACGACACCTCGAGTGTGTTTGTTGCTTTCAGTCCTCCTGTAGTTACTTTTGAAGGTGTGACCTTGTACCACATTTTTTATTCGTATTTTTGTAATAGTGCTGTCTCAATTTAACAGTTGTAATGACAGAACAGTTGAGAATTTGAAGCAAGCTAGCAGAGGCTCCATCTACAGCACATATGGCCATGAAAGGAGGCTGCCTGTCAGTTGACTGGCACTGGTAAATGCAGGAAAAAAATATTTGTAACATGGTAAACATGAAAACTTGCATCTAACGAATTAAGGCACCGCACAAAATCTTCAGAAATCTACAAAATCTCTTCAGTATTTGGAATGCTAAGGACTTTGGTGCAATCCTGTCATGGGAACTTTTATCTCCATCATAACACTTTCAAATTAAACTTTGCTTTTTCCATACACGGCTCTACAGTGAATTAAAATGTCATATATTGCCGATTATATGTGTAACCCCAACTCGCGACCCCCTCTGGGCAAAAAGTTTCACTGCCAATATAGGTCGACGCTGCCTCACCTTGCCGCCCAGGCTCGCCAGTAAGGTTGCAAAGAAACATCCCTTTGCCCACGAGTCACCTCGCGACTCGTCGCTTGTGATGGGGCAGTCACGGTCATCGCCATCTTGTGAGCCAGTACTGGGACTAGCCGTCGGAACCAGTGCCAAGATGCCGCGCGTGCAAAATCGCCCCCTGTAGAGGGCGCACAGTGCATCGTATTGGCGTTCTGCCAAGTTGAAGCCATCGAAACCCAACCGCGCAGGGTTATCGGCGCTGCGGGCGGCGCGAAATAGGAGCGCGCTCAGAAAAGTTAGCGCTTAGAAAAAGAGTTCTCGACGGCAAAAGCGGGGGACGGGTTCATTACGCAAGTAAATACGTGCTGATGTCCCCGCCCACCAACTTCGAGCGACCTTGTAGGGAAGGTAAAAATTGGCTGTGGTTTGACCAATGGCCATCCCGAGTAGAATTGCGGAAGCAACGGCGCGGCAATCGCAGCGGCGGCGGCATCTCAGGGGGCACTTTGACTGTCTAAAGTGCGTAGAGGGGAAAGCGTTCTGTGGCACTGGTGACGTCTCCACTGAATGACGTCACACATAAGTACTAGTTACTAGGTAATGAGAGACAAATTACTAATCAATGGCTAATTACTGATTAATGACGAATTACTAATTAACTGCGAATTAATGACGCTTAAGCTTCGCCTTTAGAAGCGGAACGCGACAGCGTGTTGTAGCGCTGCCAGGGAGTCCACGGAACGCCACCACCCGTTCGGCGCGATGCCTTGCCCTTTGAACGCAACGCTTTTTGAGGAAAGGAACTGGCGCAGTAATTCTCTCCATCTCGGTGGACACCTTAACAGCACCGTACAGGAAGGGAGGAAGTCTGAGTGAAAGAAGAAAGAGAAAGAGCCCCCCCCCTAATGAAGAAAATGAAAGTTGTATCTGAGGAAAGGAAATTACACAGTAACTGTCTCATATATATCTCGCTGGACACCCGTCATCCGTTTGTAGACGAAGGAAGTGGGAGTGAAAAAAGAAAAAGAAAGAGGGGCCTTAATGAAGAAAATGAAAATTGTATTTGAGGAAAGAAAATCACGCAGTATCCGCGAAATCGCTCACACCTAGCGTTGTGTTGCTAACCAAAGGCTCACTCGTGGAAAAGGAAGGAAGACTACAAGAGGCCGCGACATACGTAGAAGGCTATGTCAAGGCAAGAGGACTAGCCTGCTCGACAGAGAAGTCCGAGCTCCTAAGAGTATGGCGAGGCAAGAAGAACCGCACTGTCCCCGAGGAAGAAAACCTGAGGCTAAACGTCCGACTCGAGGGACAACTAATCCCGAAAAAAAAAATGGCTGAGGCTTAGCTAAGGTTAAGCCTAGTCAGATGCGAAGCATATTGATGGCTATGCTTGGTAATACATGGCTTTCCTTGGTTGACGTTCATCCCGCTCTTCATCGGTCTCTGTGGCACGCTGAAGCTTTCGCTTCTCGTTCAAATCAGCCCTGCTTCTAGGCGGCATCCCAACACCTGGCCGCCTCGTAAGTGCCCGGAGAGCGAGGCAAGCTGAGCTTTATACCGCTGCTGTAGCGTCACGTGGTCAGCTGCAGCGCCTCTGATGTGGAGCCTCCACCGCCGCGGCCGACCGCGCGAGCCTGCAGCCCATCTCTCCTCTGCTGTGACGTCATGTTGTCACGTGGTCAGCCGCCGCGCCTCTGATGTGGAGCCTCCACCGCCGCAGCCGACCGCGCGAGCCGGCAGCCCACCTCTCCTCTGCTGTGACGTCATGTTGTCACGTGGTGTCACGTGGTCACGCTAAAGGTCAATGGTAGCTCCACCGCCGCGCTCGACGGCCTGTAGTGTAGCTCTAGTAATATGCTTCGCATAAAAACACTCATCAGGATATTAGGTATGTGGATGCAATCGAACCAAAGGTGCACCCACACCCCAACAATATTTAAAACAGCAACCAACCAAGTAGCTCGCATGATAACAAGGATCTCGAGAAAAAAACACGGCATGAAAGAAGCTGACACGCTACAGATGGTCAGAAGCCTGGTGGTAAGCAGAGTAACATATAGCCTCCCATACTACCACTGCACAAAATATGAAATGCAACAAGCGGACGCAATCCTGAGGAAAGCCCTCAAGACGGCGCTTCACTACAATCAACATCAACCGACAAACTACTGGCTCTGGGGCTACACAACAGTCTCGAAGAACTCCAAGAAGCGCAAATAATAGCACAAATCGAAAGACTAAAACTATCGGCAACGGGCAGAAGACTCCTGAGCAGATACGGCGGTGAAGCTACAATAAAGGAGACACAAAGCACGGAGACGATACCAGACGAATACAGAAACACCATCAAAGTAGCACCGATACCAAGGAATATGGACCCGAACCTACACATGGTGCGAAGAGAAGCAAGAGTAGAGTACGTACAAAGAACACTGGCAACTAGAAACCACACTGTGTACGTAGACGCCGCTACATACACTGGTAACAGAAACCACAAGAAAAGCAAAGTGGCAACGGTGATCAATACGGACCTAAAAGAAATCACCAGCGTGTCAATCCGGAACTGTACGGTAGTCGAGGCCGAAGAGGCAGCCGTGGCTCTAGCGGCAGCGGAGGGCTACCGATCCAACACAAGCTGCATGCTGCAACTACCTAAACGGCAGAATCAGCCACAGCGCGCTCCGCATTCTCCGCTCAAGTGGCAAAACCGAAAACAACCAGGCCAAACACACGATAGTTTGGGTGCCGGGACGCGTATACCGACATTACGAGGAAATCAGGAGGTGGATAGGAAAGCTCGAGGGTACGCAACAAACCGAGCATCCAACATTCCCGACACCGCTGAGGAACCCGAGCCGGTAGCCCAAAGCTATACAGACATTCTTAACTACTACAGAGGGATCAGACGAAAATACCCGCCCCCACACAAACAACTCAATAGAGAAGCCGCCGTAGCATGGCGGCAGTTACAAACGGGAACATTCCCGTGCCTAAACATCCTAAGCAAAATCTGCCCCACACAGTACAAGAGCGAGTGCCCGTGGTGTGGAGACAAACCAACATTAACCATATACCACATGGACATGCCAGAAAATATGAGGGTAATCCCAAAAGTAAGGTCTCCAAAGGGCTGCGGCCGCAGTGAAACTATTTGCGTGGCTGCTCGCCCCACTGCTGTGTTCATTGTTCCTCGTCTTCCAAACAAGCCATGACTCAGCGCGAAAGGCACTGTCAGTCTCGGCACGGCAGCCATTTCAAATGGAGCTCCCGTTTGCCGCTACCGCCAGGTGCGAAGTTCGCGCAGTTATTCGATTGTTGAACGCAGAAGGCGTTCAAATAATTGGAATTCATCGCCAGTTGACGGAAGTGTACGGAGAGTCGTGCATGGATGTTGAAAACGTCCGCAAGTGGCGTAGGGAGTCCGCAGTTGGTCGCACTGAAATTCACGACGAAGGAAGAAGCGGGAGACCGTCAATTTCTGATGGGACAGTTGCGAAGGTCGAAATGATTAGGCAAAATCGGAGGATCGCACTCGACGAACTCTGCATTTTGGTATCTGGCGTTTGACAGCAAAGTTGAAATTTCGGAAGGTGTGCGCAAGATCGGTTCCGCGAATGCTCACGGATGACCATCGACGGCAACGCGTTGAGTCCGCTCGCGCATTTCTTCGGCGTTATGAAGATGAAAAGGAGACCTTTTTAGATTCCATTGTTACGGATGACCGAACCTGGGCATTCCACTTCACACCTGAGACCGATCAAGAATCACGTGAGTGGCGGCACTCATCTTCGCCCAAGCCGTGAAAATTCAAGCGAGCACAGTCTGCCGGCAAAGTCATGGCAACTGTGTTTTGGGATCGAAAAGGGGTATTTTTGGTAGACTGCATGGCTCCAGGCGCCACAGTAAACGCGGACAGATATTGTGAGGCCCTTAAGAAACTCAGACGGGCGATTCAAAATCGCAGAAGAATGCTGAGCAAGGGCGTGAATCTTCTCCATGACAACGCTCGCCCCCACGTTGCCTGCTAAACCGCCGCTCTCCTGAAACAGTTTGGACGGGGCATCTTCAGCCACCCACCCTACAGTCCGGACTTGGAACCAAGTGACTAACACTTGTTTCCGAAGCTAAAAGAACATCTCGCTGGAAGGCGCTTCACCGATGACGACGAAGTGAAAGATGCGGTCGAACGCTTGCTCAACGGCATGGCGGCGAGCTTGTGTGACATGGACATACAAAAACTGTCCCAGCGTCTGCAAAAATGCATAGACCGCAACGGCGATTGTGTGAAAAAGTAGAATGGTCTGCCTTTTAAGTGTTTTGTAAATTGCCTAAAAGAAACGTTTTTTTATATTTATAAAAGAAGTGGAGACCTTATTTTTGGGATGGCCCTCGTTGACAGGCTACCCATAATTGAAAAGCCGAGTGCGGAACAGTGGGAGAGGATGCTATCCAGCGACGTCCTGAAAGTCCAACAAGGACTAGTAAGGCGTGCACGCAGGGCAGCTACCCTCAGCGGAGCCCTGGACTAGGGGAACCGACCCTGATGATAAGATGGAAGACTCCATCTGAAGCCGCAAAAAAAAAATATTGTAAAATAGAGCAAATAAACGTTTACCACCAACACAAGAACACACACATGGGTGAAAACACGGGGGAGAAATATAAGGCGTGCAGCCAATACCTCCTAGAAAGTCTTTCTATAAAAAGTAGGATACAACTATAGTGCCTAGAATATACTGGCTAGTGTGACGACCGCCCGCGCTGCGCTATGGGAAAGGGTGGCGCCGTTTGCAATGAATGCCCACCGACGGCGACAGAGGGCGCTGCTTGTCGGGAGGGTGCTGCCGCAGCAGACGACGCGGCCAGCGCGCCTTTCTTGCTTCGGAAGGCAGCAAGCGGTTGGTCTACACGTGCGTGATTTAACCTGCTTGTGCACGTCTTTTCTGTTCAGCGAGGTACAGCGTTTGTTGTTCTGCGTAGGTCCTCGCACATGCGAGCCGTTCCGTACTCCTAGCAGTTTCGTTCGGACTGCATCGGGGTTCTGTGCGAGCGTTGTGTGCGATCTTGTATCCGTGCGTGTGTGTTCACCGTGTCGTTCACCGTGTCGTTTACACTGTTGTCAATTCATGGAGTGAGTCCCGGATTGTTGTTTTCCTTTGCCTGTCTACAAACGCCCCAGAAAGATGTCGAAGCCAAAGCAGCAGGGCAAGGAAAAGACTTGCTTTGTGCCGCTGTGCAAAAGCGGTTACCGCTCGAACAAAGAGCGCATTTCTATGTTTACTGCACCATCTACGGCTTGCAGAATGGGAGAGAAAAATCAAAAGGAAAGACAGAAGATTGACGCCAACTGCTGTGGTTTACGAGAAACATTTTGAGAGCACCTGTATCGAGCGCATGTTCAGTGTCACCGTAAACGGAGTGAGCTCCACCGCGATAAACCGCGTTTGGAACGCGACGCCGTACCTACAATATTTACGGATTATCCGAAACACCTTGTGCCTTAAGTGCCAGCGAAGAGAAAAAATAGAAATTTGTGCGAGCAAGAGCCTCCAGCAAATTTAAGCGCCAGAGGCGGGCCCCGTCGGAAGCCTCCGAGTTGTGTTTAGCTGTTGAGAGTGACGAATCGGTGGACGCGGAAGGATCTGGTGCCGAAAACGGAGCTCCTGTGATTGAAAAGTGCTCCACATGTTTTGGCCGTGAAGCAGCTAGCAAGCGCCGGTGGATCGCAAAATGATGGTGCACAGAGACCGTCAATTACCAAAAGTTGCTTCAACAGCGCAGCTGCCAGTAAATGCTCCCAGTCACCATGCAATTCTGCCATTTCCCTGCGTTTGTTGTTCCTTGTAAGTAAAAACGAGTGTTGCGAAATTTTGTGGCCTGTATTGTTCACATACAGACAAGATATGAATAAAACTTAATGTGTTTACTTTCAGCAAACGTAGAATACACAGAGAGAACGCATAAATGCAAGCCAATATAACTGCAGCATTTCAAGTTGTTTTTGTATTAAAAAAAAACATTATGCAATCGTCGCTAGAATAAAAATCCCGTGTTTCCTTTGTGAGCACGGATGTTTGAAGCTCGGTTGTGCGCCGAACTTCGTACAAGCTTTCGCAAGATACAACCGTTAAATACTTCGCCTCTTGTCAAATACTCAAAATAAACCATGAAACTTGTAGTCAGATGTATCCATGACAGCTGAAAGCTGTGGTCTGTTACACCTTAATGAAAGCAAAAAAATTGAGCAGGCCCCTTGCAGCAGTTGCAGAGCGAGCGCGGTAGGAGCGCGGCGGCCCGCACCCACCGGCTCTGCAGCGCTCCTCGCGGCGGCCGCCGGCATTCATTGCTCCCGGTGCCACCCGGGAGGCCGCGGTCGACACACTAGCCAGTATATTCTAGGCACTATAATACAACTTAAAAAAACAGCAGTTGCTAACACTGGGCCGCGGTCCGCGGCATCCTGTATTACTCCGCTGGCCAATCGCAACTGTAAACGAAATCAGCTTTTTAATGTTTGTCTATATCAAACAATCCATGTATCAAAATTCTAGAGCTCATAATATTTTTTTCTTGTGTTAAGCTTCTTGTTTACGTAACAAGAAGCGTTTAAGCAGCAGACTACTTTTTCGTCGTGGAGGAATTCTGTGCGCGAAGGCTGAATGTGGGCGGAGCTTCACTGCAGACTTTGGTGCAGCCCCACAGCACCCGCACGACCCGGTGCACTCACACGTTCATATGTCCCGAAGGATTCATGATGCCGTGGCAGCCCGGCTTGTGGCGACTGCTTGCTTGGCCGGGTACCCTCACAGCAGGGTCACAAGCCTCCCAAGTGTTCAGGTGCTCCAGACCCCGTGGGGGAGAGCTGCCCGGTGGACCCTCCCCCACGTGGCCTGGAGTACCTTACCACTTGGGAGGCTTAGGTGCGGAAAAGAACATATGGTCGAGGGTAGCTGTGGGGTCAAGGGTGGGGTCGAGGGTAGCCCTGGAGGGCTTACACCATGGAGGAAGGAGGAGGGGAGTGGGACTGTGTGGACTGAGGAGGGGACTGTGTGGACATGGTGATAGAGCGAACTTATACAGGAGGGTAGGGTGCGCGTTTGGAAGCGGTATGTGGTGGGGGTGCCGCTTTGTAGGCCTGCGTCAGCTCACTGAA
The DNA here is from genome assembly GCF_055824585.1 of Amblyomma mixtum. Taxonomy (NCBI): domain Eukaryota; kingdom Metazoa; phylum Arthropoda; class Arachnida; order Ixodida; family Ixodidae; genus Amblyomma; species Amblyomma mixtum. The sequence goes on along the minus strand of NC_143012.1, from coordinate 314,078,267 downwards.
CGAGTGCATGCTCTCCCACAAGAACCCCTGATTGGAGGCCGCCAGTGCCCGGTTGGGAGAACCTCGGGCTAAAGCGTTGGCGGCGTCGTTTCCAGGATTCCCAGAGCGGGCAGGCACCCATATCAGAGTGGGGCGGGGCAGCTGTGCGGCGGCGCAGTTCAGTATGCAAAATGCAGGGACGTGAACTCTCCCGCGTGCAAAATTTAGTATCGCAGTTTTGGAATCTGATAGTATGCATGCATCTGGCCCCCGTGCGTGTGATGACTAGGGCATTATATGACATCAAGACCAGAACCAAACTGCCGTGCCGTGGCGTCTTTTCTTCTTCACCTCGGTATAATCATGGCGCACCGCGTGCCACAGCCCGGTGCTTATTCTCTTCTACATGTGACTGCGTCAAAAGGCGCTACAGCCATTTCTCGAAAAAGAAAAACGACTGATGCTCGTCTACCGAGCCGGAGTACCTGGGTTCGAAATTATTCCGGGGACCTCCACTATACGACACCCCTTTCTTATTTCACTCCTACCTCCCTCCCTTCCCTTACGGCGCGGTTTGGGTGTCCACAGAGATATGTGAGACAGATACTGCGCCATTTCCTTCCTCAAAAACCAATTTACTTATGGAAATTGAGAACAATGCTATGATTTGTTTAAAAAATGACCGCCCTAAATGGTTGCTTTTGCCCGAGATAATTTCGTGTTTCGAAGGTAACATGCCACGGAATTCACACTCTTGAAATGTGAAATGATTTTTGCCCTCAGTTTGAGAGTTGTGGCTGTTCGCATATTTTTTTTTCTTGGGGGAGGAGGGGGCTTGCCTCCGAAGGTAAATTGCTCGACTTTTTCAAATTATTTTACATTCTTAGATGTCACATGCGTCTGCACTTGAGAAGATAAACCAGAAATGTAATTAAGATCAAAATAGAAGAAACAGTAATAACAATGGTTTTTTCGGTAGCAGCTGCGGAGCGGATCGCACGGGTGTCTGAAAGCGTTCTTCTGCTATACCCAGGTTCTATCCAATGTTAAAATATAAAGCGGTCGACAACGCGGCTTGGTCATCTCACTGCTCTGCCGTTATCTTGCACAGCACGTTAAGTGCTCTGCAAGAAATTTTGAACTCACTGGACCAGCGGGCGGAACTTGGAACTTGAATTTCCGCGCTTATCAAAACTGCCAACCACCGTGGAGTGCTGTTTTCGCCGCGTCTTCGGTGCCGCACCTTGGGGGGGCGTATCGTCTCATTCCGGCAAGGTACTTCATCCCGGCAGCAGCAGCGACGGAGCGGCGCGAGCGCACCCCGAAAGCGTTCTTCTCCTATTCCCAGGTTGGTTGCACTTCCTACTGTATTCCCTTTTGTATCCTTGCTTTGCCGCTGCTACCAGCGTGCAGTATTCAATTCAGGACTGGTTCACGTACGGCGCCAATCCTGAAAAAGTGCCGTTGGTGCCAGCGCGGTGCAGAACCAGGCCCGTGGTGCAGGTGCAGCTAGGGTCCCTCGATGCGCGCGCCCTAGGTGCAGAGTCACTGGAAAATAGGTGCAGCGCGTCAGAAGCGCCAGACGTGCCATGTGCGTGCAAGCAGGTCTTGTTATCTGCTCGCCGTGGAGGTGTTCAGTTTTCGCGCGCATTTTTTTGTGTGCGGTCGCTTTTGTGCCTCGAGACTTAGTACGCCTTGGAGTTGGCCATGGTCGACGGCAACGGCATTGCATAGTTCCTTGTTCTATATAGTTCTATTCTTCTGACAGTGAGTATGAGGAAATCGACTCCGTGCTGTCCTTTGCCGCAACTCAATGTTTGGACCGACCGCAATCGAATTCCGAAGTACTATGACTTGCAACACACGAGCGTGTGGCCGCAGTGCTTGACGCACGGTGGTGCCAACAAGCGGCCTGCTTGAAAACAAAGTGGAAAGGATTCTGCTGTTCCATCAGTCAGCCGCATCCCCCGCGTCGTCTGACCTACGCAATATCGGAGATCAATTGCGACATATGCACCTTGCATTGCCACGCAAATGTCGCCGCGCTAACGTTGGCGATGCGGTAACGCTATGCACCTCTCCAGACTAGACGACAGAGGGGAGAAGGGTCACTGCTAGAAGAGCAAAATCCTTTCCCTTTGGTTTGCAAGCGCGCCGCTTGCCGGCCCTACCATGCTTCCTGTAAGCGCTCCGGCCACTCATCCCGGCGTCGCAAGTCATATTGAGCGCGATAGTGCAATTTCGAATTCATGAGGCTCTGCATGCAGAGTCTCTAGAAAGACGTTCGAAGAACTTTCGGCGCACTCCCCTGCATATTTTTCGACGCCTAGGCGAGGTCGCCCACAAATCACCGTCGAGAGCTCGCCTCGCTCATTTAGCTCTTGATAAGCTTGGTTTTATAGGGTTTAACGTCCCGAAGCAACTTAGGCTATGAGGGACGCAGTGATAAGCAGTGATTAAAAAAAAAAAAAACAGACCTTCGGCAGCGCCAGAAGGCTTCCTCGGCGTCCCCGTAGCCGCAAGACCTGGCAGCGGCGAACCAGCGGCATCCGCCTGCATTCTCGGTTCGCCCTGCCCGCAGTTTGCTAACAGCCCACACACCATATTCTTGCGCCGTCTGAAAAAAAAAAAAAAAAAAATTAAGAGGGCACTTTGACGATCTGAGCTGCGCGAGGCGAAAGCCTTTCCACGCAACTTTGGCTGCTACTGTTGATGCATAGATCTGTGAATTAAAGACGAAGCATTATGTACGTGAATCTTCGAGTTTATTTGACTGAACTACTTTAGTTCAGGCAAAGTGGTTTCTTTCCGAAAAATTGCAAGGAACCGTAAGGATTATGAACTGGAAGGCATGGGCGCTGTTGTGCACACAGGAAGACCCAGTGTACTATAGAAAGTACGGCAGCATATAATTCATCATAACACAAAATAGCCAAAGGTGGGGGTCATTCAAAGCATTCATGGTTAACTTTCGTTTTTCGTACTGCTCTATACTTGAAACTAGCACAATATGTGCATAAAGGCAACCGCAGTAAAATCATAAGTCAGCAACTACTGGTGCAGTTCGTGGAAAACAAACATCCTGAAGTTTCACCATGGAAAGATGACGTACTAAGGAGAGGAAACGAGTCTCAGTTAAGGGATGTCGGCCGATAAACTGGTGACAAAAGCATGACCTACTTGAAAAGAAAAATTAATCCTTGGTGTTGTAATCATAAAAACTGTACTTTTAAAAGAATGCTGGGCGCTAATGGGTTAACATGAACGTAAACAGTGATAGTCCAGCTAAACGTGATTTTGAGGGTGCATTTGTTTCGAATGGTTTCACGAATGCCATAGAAACAGCGACATGAATCATTTTAATATCCGCAACCATTTTCGACCCGTTCTTAACAAACTATGACCTCTCATGTTTACCAGCTGCTTACAGAACAATCCTATAAGTACTCATTTGTCAATTTGCATGTTTGTACACATTAACTGTTCAAGCTACTCCCAAGAGAATAACACTGTTTCAACACAACTGAGTCAGCGTTACAGGCTTTTCAACAAAGAATAAGGAAAATATCTTGGCGAGAAGTTCTTGAACAAAACTGTCCAGATGCAGCATACAATATTTTCTTGAAGCAATTAGTCGTTGTATACAGTGAGCACTTTGTTGATAGGGTCTGTAGACTTCAGAAAAATATCCGTAAGCCATGGCTCTCAAGGACGCTCCTTAAGAAGATAAAGAAACGAGAAAAGCTGTCCTAAAAGTATTCAAAACTTTTTGTAATAGGCTGACCAAAGACCTATGAAGAGCGAAAGGTGCTTGCTACTTTTCTTCTTGTGCAGACAACACCAACAAATTGTGCAAGAAACTTAATGATGTTATGAAAGCCAAACGTGATTTTGAACCAATAGAAAAAATTTGTTTCAATGAAAAGCTCTTGACTGGGCTTGACCTTGCAAATGCGTTCAATGAGTACTTTGTCTCCAGGGATGCTCATGTCAGTTCCAGCCAGTACAACCTAAATCTTTCATTAAATCAGAACACAATGTTCTTTCATCCAACAGATACAGCTCAGGTATGTACAGTGTTCAAAGGCCTCAGAAATTCATGTAGTTGTGATACGGACGGTATACCGATTGCACCAATCAAATATGATTCAGGACATAGCTCCACTTCTTTGCCATATTTTCAATTTGGCCATCACCTCAGGTGTTTTCCCAGATAAAATGAAGGTAGCCAAGGCAATAGCAACATATAAAAAGGGTGATAAACTCAACAAAAAGAACTATAGACCAATTTCTTTTACCAATCTTTTCGAAAGACCTCGAGAAAATTATATTTAACAAGGTTTCTTTGTTGTGTTCGAAATTCCAGCTGATAAGTAGTTTGCAGTAGGTTTCAGAAAAATAAATCTACTGAGCTAGCCCTTCTAGATCAAAAAGAATATCTACTACAAAATTTTGAGCATAAACGTTTATCTCCTGGCATCTTCATAAATTTTACAGAGGCGTTTGATCACATTAAACACGCACTCTTAATTTATGAACTTGAACGATATGGCTTTCAGGGTCTGCCTCTTGAATTACTGAAGTCTTACATACAGCACCGCCAGCAGCTTGCCTCTATAAATGGCTTCTCATCAAATGACTGAGAAATAATTTCCGGAGTACCGCAAGGGAGTATCACCATCAGCCTGACTACGCTTACTGCAGGGCAAAGGCCTCTCCCATGACTCTCCAATTAACCCTGTCCTTTGCCAGTTGCGGCGACCATATCCCCGCAAACTTCTTAATCTCATTCACCCACCTAACTTTCTGCTGCCCCCTGCTACGCTTGCCTTCTCTTGGAATCCATTCTGTTACCCTTAAGGACCAGTGGTTATCTTGCCTTCGCATTACATGCCCTGCCCAAGCCCATTTCTTCCTCTTGATTTCGACTAGTATGTCATTATAACTGTGCTTGTTCCTTCACCACTCTACCCGCTTCCGATCTCTTAACGCTACGCCTACCATTCTTCTTGCCATAGCTCGCTGCATTGTCCTTAAAGGGGCTGCGAAACACTGCCTGGGGGAATACCGGCTATACTTCAGGTGGGTTCTTTATGTCACACAGATGCTGACTTAAAAAGAATTACAGGAATCCATGCACAGGAACGGGAGTTATTCAGTGAAGAAATTTCAAAATACAAGCAAACAAAACGCTGCCCTCAACTCGATTTTGGCGGGGCTTCCCACTCTTATTTCGCTCTCCCAATGACGGCACCTGGCGCAACCAATCAAAACAGCCAGCCAGAGCACGTCGCGGAAGTTTGTACTCCATGGTTGCCTGCTCTCTGTGAGACTGGCAGCGTTGTTTGCATGCCAGAGCGCCCCTGGTGGTGTATTTTATTTTAGTTGCTTTGCAGGGCTTTTATCTAAGACAAACAAATTGTTTTTGTTGATCTAATATAAAACGCAGACAGGTGACAAAATGTGTCTATATTTATTCACACAATTTGCAGTATATTTACTGTTTGTCCGGTCATCAAGCTCGCGCCAGGTGATGTCATATCCGCTGCTAAAAACCCGCCACTGTGTGGCGACGCCATCAGAGCCATGAAGTTGTTTTTGGTAGGACATTAAAATATTAAAAAAAGGAATGTACGCGGTATTACCGACGCTAATAGCACCACTATAACTCACTGTATGCAATCAACAGGCAAAACAGTTAACTAAGATTGTGTTTCTGGGCCCCTTTAACTTAAGCTGAGCCCTCTTCATGAGCCCATTCCCATTCTATTTAACATCTATATAAACGACATCACACTTATCTATAAATAGGCAAAATTCATAATGTACGCCAAAGACACTAGCATATTTCTTTCATCCACATCACCGCTTTATCTAATAAACAAAGATAATGAATCTCTCCGTGAACTCAGTATCTGGTCTATGCATAACTTTCTAAGAATAAACATAAAGACGAGACCAACTATGGTTTACATATGTTAGAAAGCACATTGCCACTAATACTGAACACCCTCCATAACGACTGCACAGACACACTTAATCTTGCACCCTCCCAATTAAGGTATTTTTGTGCCAATTACTTACAATATTGCTAAACAATAGTGAAAATCCCTACAATAATCTTGGATATTGTGCAATGTGTGGTAAGTGCCCTATGTTATGGTTTTATGGGGTTTTACGTCCAAAAGCGACTCAGGCTATGAGGGATGCCGCAGTGAAGAGCTCCGGAAATTTCGACCACCTGACATTGCACAGTACACAGGCCTCTAGAATTTCACCTCCATCAAAATTCGACCGACGCGGCCAGAATCGAACCCGCGCCTTTCGGGTCAGCAGTTGAGTGCCGTAACCACCGAGCCACCACGGCTCTATGTTATCTTCTATACATATTCAGAATTGTCTACTTATGTGTTCTAATTGTAACTTATATATTTGTGTTTTCATGCGTATGCTTTATGTTATTTCCATCACCGTTTCACGAAGTAGGCACTGGTAGTCTCTCTGTTTCGAATGTATTTAGTGTTTCGTTTGTAATCATGTGACTGTGCTCCGCATGTCTGAACTGTTGCTATGTCTAGGGAGGTTGAGGGCTGACAAGCCGCTTGCTTGCAGCTTTAACCTCAGCATCCTCGTTTCTTGAAAATGGAAACAAGAAAGAAAGGAAGAAAGATGACCATAGGACATTAACAAGCATGAAATTTTAATTCAGGAATGCTGAGCACACGAACAGATGAAAAAAAAACAAAACACTGAAATGTCTTTGGTCAAGTTATGCAGCAAAGTATTTATTTTTTTCAAATGCAGGCAATGCCTACACACTTTGACTAGACAGCAAAATAAAACTGACAATGAGAAAGTGTTTAGTGAGCACTTATCTGAATAAGAGGGCAAAAATGTGTGTTGTGAGCATCGACTACAATAAAATTGGAAAGAACAGCCAGAACCAACATCATGTTACAAAGCTTTGTGCAAGTCTCTCTCTTTTTAGGCTGCCGAGCTCTCTCTCATCTTTCTCCTCTGCCTCCGCATCTGATTCGCTGCACACTGTCATCATGCGATCACCATCAGTTTCAGTCCACTCAAATTCCAGTTCTATGTCCCCAGCTTCCACACACATATTGTGAACAACACAGCAGGCCATGATGAACCTGCGCATCTTGCTTGCTGTCACAAACTCTAGAAAGTGCAGCTGCCTAAACCGCTGTCTCAGAAGCATGAAGGCATCATCTACCTTGGCTCTGGTCTTCTCATGGCGCTCATTGAACACCACTTCATGCTGCTCAGCCAAGTCTTTGGTACCCTGATCATCATCGTATGGCGTAAGCAGGTACTCTCGCAAGGGGTAGCCGCTGTCTCCCAGCAGGTGGAACTTGTCCTGGCACCAGTACGGAAGCTCTTCAGCCAGAGGCGAGGCAAGAAAAACGCTTTCCGATTCAAGGTCGCCAGGCGGCCCCACAAACACATCCATAAAGCGACACTTGCTGTCGCACACAGCCTGCAGCCTGACGGATGCAAGGTTTTCCCGGTTTGATGGTTTCAGAACATGGGCTGGAGAACGTGTGTTGATGCAAGTTCCTCCAATGCAGCCCACAACTCCCGGAAAGCCAGAAAGCTGCATGGAAAAAACAAAAGTTGCTGGTGACTTTTCCAACGCGCTACAGCTTACACAAAACAGTCCAAGCATTTCAACATTACATGAAAACTTACAATATGCATTATCCAGACACATATCCTAGGGGCACTGACGGGGGCCTAGGCCCCCCTCCCAAAATAACGTTCAACCCCACTCCCCTCTCGTTCTCTTGGCTGTGCTGAGCCAGCTGCCACCATAGCCCCACCCCATCCCACGCCAGCTGGAAGAAATTACCATGCCCGTCCCTGGAGGAGGCCGCTCTCCAAGCTGCTCAACCAGCTGGCCAAACATGGCCCCTGGACAGAGTTCTCCATGAAGGTCAGGCCTGTGAACTTTAGGACAAGTAAGAGTCCACCCTCGAGGACGTTTTGTTCTTAAAATAAAGTTGTTACTCCCCCCCCCTTCGAAGAAAATTCCTGGCTCTAAGCCTGGCTTTATTTATGAATACTCCAATGAACTGAAGAAAGCTTTTAGGATTTCATCACGGAAAGTAGCTGTGGCCTGCAAGTTGGTGCACGATTCTTGGCAAAACAGCATGCAAGGTAACGAGACATACAAGAAGGCAGACATGGCATTGATAACAACTTGGAGATTTATTGCATACAGGAAACACCACCTAAAAAAAAAATGTGGATATCATCATTCTTGTCACTTCTGTCGTCGTTACTTATCTAGACAGTCTTACGTTTTTGTTAACGTTAGTGATGGTGTGCTTATGCAGGTTGAACATTTGTAGAAACTTGGCACAACGGAAATATTGGAAATAAAAAAAAATCACGTCATGACAACCTTTTGCCGCAGAATGTTGCAGATGGTGTCATATGATTCAACATTTCGTGCAGCATAAACTTACTAGTTAAGTTAGATCGATACACTTTTACCGTGAACACGCGAGTATGCGGTCGCGCTCTTCGGAGCGCCAGTGAGTGTGTCCTAGTTTGCGGCAGGGATTTGAGCCAGCGACCAATAATCGGGGGCTGCGTAAAAAAAATCGTATGATTGTTAATTTGTGGTTCTAATGAATGACGACTGATTTGTGTGTGATAGGTGATGACGTGTTATGAAATCATTGTAATTAATCAATCAAAAAAATTGGAAAAAGAGGGGTTTAAAGATGTCAAAATGCTCAGAATGAGAAGTCTACTAATCCGGAGTACCAAGCTTCAAACCTGACTGCGGTGGCCGTGTTTCGATGGAGGCGAAACGCAAAAGGCACCAGTGTGCTGTTGCGATGTCAGTGCACATTAAAGATCCCCAGGTGGTCGAAATTAACTGGGAGCCCTCCATAGCACCTCTATCTTCCTTTCTTTCTTCTCTAAATCCCTCCTTTATCCCTTCCCTTATGCAGTTCAGGTGTCCACCGAGATGTGAGGCAGATACTGCGCCATTTCCATTCCTCAAAAACCAATTTCAAATTTTTTCAAGCCAATGCTTGAAAATCAATTGCAACAATTGAAAAAAAAAATGCGTTCAAAGGTGTCAAACTGCTCAGAATGGAAAGCCTAACCTACTATGCTATCACATCATACCCTTAGCAGGCATCATACCCTTACGACGGAGTCCAAGTGTCCTCTCCAATTTTGATTTTAGCTTTTGATTTCATTCCTCGGAAGATCAAACACTGGGAGTTAATGCAGTCGCATGCCACCCATGGTTTGTTGGAGTGATGAGAACATGGTAAGAACACAAACAAACAATCATGGAACTTTTCTGATGCACTTGCACTGGCCCAAATAAATATTACACAACATGGTGACTTGCTACACTGTTCATACACAAGAAGTAAGGAGTGGATAGTAATGACAATGTCGGGAAACAACAGGATGCCATAGCAAGCTCCAAACTTCAACTGCCCTCACTGAAGCATTAAGCATAATTATTATACTGCCTCCATTGCGCTGGTGACTATGCTAAGCAAACAAAAACTACAGTTTGTGAAGTACACGACTTCATTGAGAGGGAAAGTAGTTTTTCCACAGGCTTCTGAAGTTATTTTACATTTAGCATATTATAATGTGTCCCAAATGTTGCTCACTAACTGTGATGCGCAGTGTGTCTGTCCTATTAGCTTCTAAATAAACAACATACCAGAAACAGCGAAACTCCTGCACGTCTTGAAAAACTAATTGAAAAACAGCCTCAATAAATCACATGCCAATTAGCAGAGGTTTGCTGAACAGAACCCTGAACTTTTGCATTTTACTTCGATTACTTTCTGTGAAATTACTGTTAGTATGCTTTCAGCGAGGTGCTAACAAAGAGGCAGTTTTCTCATAGCTTTAGTTACTAGGAAATTTATTAAATGCATTCACCAACACAGATGGCTTTTAAGCCTATCTTTAGAGGCTTCGGTATTCAGCTGCTGAGCCCAGGTCATGGGACCAAATCGCAGCTACAGCGGTCATGGTTCGATGAAGGCAAAATGCTAAATGTACTGGACGATAAAGAACCACATGCGGTGAAAATTAATCCAGGGCCCTCCACTTCGGCAACCCCCACAGTCTACATGCAGCTTCAGGATAACCCACACGCCATGCCATAGTTCTTGCCATCTAACAGCTTGGCAGCACGCAAACATGGTACTCTTGCAACTGCCAACATGTTCATTAATTATGCAATCATGGTTATTAGTGCAACTTCTGATGCGAGAATCACACAGCACCTTATCAAGTCATGATTCTCTTAATATATCGTTTTTTTTGTTTTTTTTTTTTTGAGATCATGATTTGAGCTTTTCCATCCTTAACTACCACTTCAGCCATGCCGCTCTGAACAAAATCTTTTCTTTGCACCTGCAGATTTTTATGAAAAAGAAAGAAAAAGTCAGCAGAGTTTTCATAACGAGACCCAAGAAACCGCACTGGTAAAAGCAGGAAGAAGATAACTTGTTCACTTGTGCCAAAGCTGTCATAGAAGTGAATCTCATGTGTGCTATGGACACATGAGCTGTTTATGCAGTTGTGGGAGATGCTTTCCCTGTAGTGGCTGATGCCATGCATCACAACTTTGTGACGGTACGGCACACATTGTCTTTTGCAAAATACTTGACAAAGCATAGACTCAGAGATGGAGCATCACAAAACTGCTGACAGGCTATGCAGCGTACCTGGCTAATATATGCCAGTCAATACAAAAATTCTGCCTAATGCTGCCTATGACTGCTGCCCCCCGGGAGAATTTAAACGACCAAATGTCAAGCATGCTACAGGCGTGAAGATAAGCATCGAGCTAACTGAAACAAAATATTCTCAGAACATATATATTATGACATACCTGTTCAAAAGCATCCGCAAGCAAGTTCAGGTCTTCAGGGAAACATATCTGCTGTGGAAGGAGACTACACAAGTAGTCGAGCAGCCTTTCTATGATGCCATGAACTGTGCTCTCGCTGATACAGAAACGGATAGCAACGTCTTTGATGCACACCTTATTGGTAGCGTACCTGCAACAAAGCGAAGTGCGCACGCAATTTCACCCTGTACACAGATTTTTGGGCATTTAATGAGCACATGCTCATCCGGTCTCTTCGTAGAGCAGCAATACTTGCCACAGAAAGCAAAGAATGTGCTCTTCCGGGCTCTTTTGCGGGAGGCCACCATGATCAGAATGCCGAATGTAAAATCTTGACCGTGCGTAGCGTTCAATGAAGGACACAACAACACTGCGGCGTAACCGGAAATCCTGGAAAAACTGCATAGACGACGGGAAAGCAAGCACGATTATGTATTGCGACCACAATACACACGCCCACGTGCGATACGGCGCTCGGGCATTGACAGCTCAGTGACTAAATGAACAACGAATCAAGACGTTAGCAGGGAACTCGCCTCTTCATCGGAGCATTCGAGCAAAGGCTTCGCGATGCAGTCTCCTAGCCTCCTTTTCTTGCTTGGGTTCTGCTCCAAGTTTAAAAGTTGATTCAGGACCAGCTCTTCCTCACTGTCGCTGCTGCTACTGCTGCTGCTGTCGTCCAGAATGCTTGTCACGAGCGTAGACAGAACAGTACTCAGTGATGCACGTCGTTGGTCCATGATGACCAAGTGTTTTATTCCTGAAAGTTGACAAGAAGCAAAGCAAACAAATGTCACATTATTCACATAGCGACGGCGTCAGCTACGACCAAAATCCAAAATGCCTCCTAAAATAGGGGTAATAGATATAAAACACTATATATAGAGGTATGAAGCAGCTATCGTCGTTTGCCCTCCTCCGTTGAGTGGATAAGTGGATGGATGATAATGGCTTTATTCTTTGTGTCGAACGACAGCTTGCGCTACCTAGCCTATATTTCCCCCATTGTTAATTGATTTTTTCCCCTTTCTTTCAATTTCGCTCTTACATTGACTAGTTTGAATATCTTTTTCCTTTCAAAATTCGCTCCTTCCTTGATTTCCTCCACCAATCTTCCATAGAGTTATATCATGCCTTTCTCATCCACTCGCCCTCCCTCCCCAGCAAATCCCAGCGCTTTCTCCATGCTTTCTCTGTGTCTGTTGCTGTTCCCTCTGGGAGGGCTGGGCGGCGTTCTGCGCACCTCAGAATCTCGGTATTCTTTCCTCCATGTTTACCTTTGATCCACTGATCTCCATCAGGTGGCTGGCGAAAGGTTGAGGGAGGTTGTCGTAAGCTACTGATGGCTGGATTACATACTATTAGTGGCTCTTTTTTAATAAACTAACAAAGAAAAGTAAAGATGCTGCTAGCCGCGGCATCTGCCATCGAAACTCGAAGCACCTGCTTGCCTGAGCTGGTTCTAGTAACGTTGGAGAGGTAAAGAAAGGGAGAAGAGATAGAATGAAACATGCTGGAAAAAAAAAAATTGATAGCGGCCGTTTCATAGTAGCTCAATAGCCGCTTGGGTACATTCCAGCTCGTGATGCATGAAGGAACAAAAACTTTTTTTCCTCCATGTCGGGATGCATGGGGCGTATTCGCGCTTTCCGACCCGAGACAAGCGCGAGTGAAGCTACCGGAAGTTGAACGGCCCATCCCATGCCTATCCCAGCCTCTGTGTGTACCAGAAGTCGGGTGTCTACTGTGTATTTCGATTCAAAAAGTCGCAATTTTATGCGAAGCATACTACTTTAGCTACCACTTCAGCCCTTCACCGTGGTTATGCGCCTCCAAATCACGTGATACATGACGTCACACCACGTGACACGATGACGTCACGACAGAAAACAATCGCCGTTGTAACAGACGAAGGAGGGCAAGAAATAACCAGCGCAACGATAAACAACCCAAACATAGAAGCAGCTGAAGAAGCCGCCATTGCTCTGGCAATATCGCACGGCAACGCAACAGGACACAACCTCACTATAGTCACGGACTCCAAAAAAGCATGTAGAAACTACACAAGAGGCAGGATCGACAGCATCGCCAATCATATTCTACACACGACGAGAAGACACAAAAACACTAAACATAGTATAGTGTGGGTTCCGGGACATGAGGGGATGAGGGGCAACGTAGCAGCAGACGAGTTAGCTCGAGGATACGTCAACCGAGCAGACTCAGCACTTTGCACCACAGGCACCTTTGACCCAGTTACCCCCACGTACTCAGATATACTCGATCATTACAGGGGTCAGCGGAAACGCTACCCAGCCCCGCACAAAAGGCTCACCAAAGAGGAGGCGGTAGACTGGCGCAGACTACAAACCGGTACCTACCCACACCTTCACAAACTACACAAGATTTTCCCTACACAATATGCAGACGAATGTCCGTGGTGTCAGGGTAAACCTACACTAGAACATATCACATGGACCTGCCCTAAGGCAGACTTAGAGCCAAGAATAAACCCGAGTGTGATGCAGTGGGAGCACTTGCTGGCCAGCGAGGACGAGGAAGCGCAACGATTCCTAGTGCGCTGAGCCAAGATGGCAGCAGTCAAGTGCGGCATCCTGGACCAAGGATCGACCACGGCGCCCAGTGACCCGTAAGGGTCACGAACACCAATTTATTGACAATAAAGTTTTTTCCATCCATCCATCCAAGCGGGGGCCCACCTCGCGCCGTCGCTGTGGTTGTGCGCCTCCAAATCACGTGATACATGACGTCACACTACGTGACACGATGACGTGACGACAATGGAGAAACGGGGGCCCACCTCGCGCCGTCGCTGTGCGCCTCCAAATTACGCGACACGATGATGCTTCGCATTCTCCAGGCTTAACCAAATTAAGCCTCAGCCATTTTTTGTCTTTTCCTTTGCAATTTTTTGCATTGTCTCTTGTAAGATATGCTGTTATACCAATGGAATAAGCAAGCTGAACGTGAGAAATGTGACCATCGTTCGGAGAAACCGAGGAAACAGACATATGCAGGCTTCGCTCTGCCGCGGTAAAGTTGGTAAAGGGGCACGTACCTAACAAACGTTTGCCTGGTTCTAGTCTTCTGAGCGTAAATTTGGAGCACTAGTGGAACGACGAGCACAAAAACAGCAAGTAAAGGAGAAAAATTATGTACAATGAACACACTTTGAAAAGAAATGAGCACTGCTGTACAATGTTACAAGTTGCAAGCAACACGTGGTTTAAAGCACATAGGAATTTTTGCCTCTGACAAAGTTTCTGACAAAGCCAGTTTTAAAAGAGCACTGAAATTGCTCTTCGAGGCAGGAGTATTTTAGTTTGTGTAACGGCCAAATCCTTGTGTTCAGTCACATCACTTGAGGAGCTGCTAGCTGCAATGCTAAGCACACAAGTGTGATCAAGCTCATCTGCAAAATGCTTTCAGTACTTTGACTTGCTGTTAAATTAGCATATGACTTGCAATAGCACTTCCCTCATCATAAGGGCCAGCTCATGGTTAACCTGGAATCAGACTGATTTCACTGCATTCTTGGGAGTTCCAGTGATAATTTTGAACGGACATTTAGGTGCAATTCGTTCAAATGCATATGGCAGAGCATTATGGCAGCACCTCTATGCTGCAATGAATAGGCTGCTGTTGGCTAAATGAAGCACTGCACATCAGTAGCACCCAGAGTCGCTCGACACACCTGCTCAAGCATTTGTACAGATATAACTGCAGCTATGCCCCAACCTGGCTATTCAACAGCGAGCCTTAAAAAAACAAGCAAACAAATCCAATGTTGCATGCAAGGCTGCAACGAAGTAAACACCCCCTTTGCATATAAAAGCACCTAAAAGTATAAATTTCAATGCAAAGACAATCTTCTCTACATCATACTCTTTCAGAATATATTGCAAACCTTGTTGAAGGCTGGTCATCCCGCATTGCTTTTAGGCGAGCAAACACTTGTCGAGTTTTCACTTGTAAGTTTCTAAAGAAAGCCAATGTTTTAAATCTATTATAATGTAACCTCTGCACACTTGACATAACATCATCTAACCTTGTGCTTAGCACATGATAGCCATAAAACCCCATATAACAAACTATTGTTGAAGGCTGCGTCATTAAAAAAAGAGCTAAATTCACTGCTAGCTGACAGTTACCATTCAAGCATTCACTAACACTGCTATTTGTAATGCAGTGCATTAATACAATTCGGTCCCAAGTTGGCAAATATGCAAAAAATTGAAAGTGTAAAAGCTTGCTGAAGAAAACAAAACACGGGTTGCGGAAACAGTATTCCATTTTAATAAAATTTAAGTGCAAGTGAAGCACACACTTCGTGCTTCAAAAACTGCCTGGCAAAATTAAAGCAGCCAGTTCAGTACACAAAGAAGGCACAACAAACTGCAGCATACTACAAATACAAGGTGCACAACAAAAGTCAACAATGAAACAAACACTTATGTCAATAGGTCAAAAGTGCATTACATGCACCTGTGGCAGCAGACTTGCAGAAACAAAATAATATAAAGAGCCAGAAAAAGCTCGTCAAACTGAAAACAATCTCAATATAAAAAGTAAATGAATGGTCAAGAAGGCGATGTTTTGTGCTTTAACAACAATTTCACAAGGTAACAAGTGTCATGGCAGGAGCGTAGTAAATAACCTTTGAACAGCTGTTACAGTGTGCAGTACAAAATGCTGTTTACTGGCAGAGAACTGGAAAATGCAAGGCACATCTATAATGTAAATACGCAGGCTACTTTTGCACTTCAATGGCTACCCGATTCCTGAACCTGAAAATTTTGTCTGATCCAAAAACATATAAAAAAATTCGGTAAAATCTCATGAAAGACTAGAAAGCTGTGCTAAGTGTAAGCAAAGTGTTGCAAGTTGTGTAAGTACACTTGATGCCTCAAGCAATGGCAGGTTTTGCTGACAGAATAAGTCCCTCGCTCGGTACACTGAAATAGCTTGACATCATTGACACAGCCTCTGTGCAGAGTTGAAAGCATACCTCATCAGCAAGCAAAATTTGTGCAATGTGGAACACAGGCAGGTTTCAAAAAGCCACCGACAGTTTGCTACGTTCAGATCCAGTGCGAACATTACACCAACAAATGCAGGAATGCCACAGCAAAGCAATGCAACAGGAATGCTATGACGGTCAAATGTTTATGGAAATCCCCCAAGGGGTTCCTACGCAATGATTTAGAAATGCTACGGATAGGCACAAAAAGCTAGTTGTAAGACAGTGAATGGATATATGTATGAACAAGCTCTACGCGCAAAAAAAAAGAAAATCCAACAAGTTGACCTTGAAGTGCCACTGCACGGTACATGAAAAGCATGCTTTTCTTGTCTGAAGAGATGCAAAATTTTTCCATTTCAAATTTAACTGAATTAGAACAAAACAAAATATATGCCTCAAATGACAAAAAATACCCGAGATTCATGGGAAGGAGCATTTTTTTCAGCCAGCATTCAACAATGCCACCGGCAAAGCTGCACCTACACTTGGCATAACCGGGACAAATGCGATGTACAATTCCAAAGAACACACATGGGAAGGGTCAATCAACTCAACATCTGCAGCACTTACCAATGAATGCAACCCGATTTGGTTCGAATGAGCCAACAAGCCCAATATGCCACTCTTGATCAAATTCCAGCCCAAGAAGTGCAGAAACATTCAAACTGATAGCAGGGACTGCAATCTAAAATACAAGCTATAGTGCATCTCGACCAAGGTTATCTTTTTTTGGGCAGAAGGGTTTCAACAGAAAACAATATCAACACCTTCCAAACCGAGCTGAAGCAAATATGCACTAGTCATGCATGCTTGGTATGACCGGAAGAGAGACGCAAATCTGATGAATGATGAACGGCACCGGGCACAAACCAGATGGTCCATCAGATGCAGCAGGTACAACATCAGCAGAAGGAAAGAGCGCAAGCAGCCACACAGAAGTGCAGCAATTCGTGCTGCCTGAAGCCAGCACAACCATAGCAGCACTGGTACCACTGCCGCTGTTGCTGTTCTGAACCGCTCTTCACACCATGCCCATCTTGGAGTCTGGACCGGACGGCTGGTACTGTGGAGGGGCATCAGAGTATGGTCCTGGGTGGGCCCCATAAGGAGCAGGAGCCAGAACTGCGCCACCAGATGAACCCATGCCCACGTGACCTGGGTTCTGGCTCAGAAAGGCCAACTGCTTGTAGAACGAGAGCACCACAATGAAGAAGTAAATCTGCAGAAAAAAGAGAAGAAACACATGCACCGGTTATATTCCTTGGCATCCGATGAAAAGAGTACGCATCACAGCATCTTTTGCCATGCTAAGCAGAAAAAAATTGTTTTTGTGAGGCGCAAAAATTTGAAACGAACCCATATGTGTGAGAAGACCTTTTTCATTTGCTTGGTGAGAAGTTGATTAAATATTAAAATTAAAAAAATAAATTAAGAAAAACAATGCAAATTTCATACTCCATTTAGGTTAAGCTTCATAATAGTGTGTTTCATGAGTGTTTCATGAAGTCTGCAATGACAGTGAGCTTGAGATCAAAAACAGTTTGGGTGTTTTCAGCGGCCCGAAGAGCACAATGCAACAAATGTACAAGGGCATTATGTGAGCTCACAGCAAGACCAAGATGCCATGCAAGCCTGGGGGCATACAAACTCAATGCCACACTGATCACTCACTGCGAAATCTACTGACGACTGCAATTTTTTGGAAATGGGAGCCAAATGCACCTATGCAGTGGATACGTGGCACCATGAGGCAGTGAACCATGGTAGAGCACCATGTAGTGCGAAAGCAACCTACAATGTTGAACCCCTTTATAACAGACAAGTGCTGGAAAGGGAGTTTTTCTTTTATATGAGAAGAAGTCTATTAGAAGCAGGCTGTCATGTTTGCATTACTTACTGACCTCTCGCTGTGTTGATGTTGTCACCCAGTGACTAGGAGTTCCACAAAAGAAGTCTAGAGTTTGTTTCATAAGGTTCTTAGCAGAAAAAGCAGTTTATTTTGTTTTTATTGGCATATGTCAAGACGTCATATCCCTTCTGCAGCACTGCAGCTACCGTATTTACTCGCATAATAGGCACACCCCCCCGTTTGGTCGCGAAAAATCAGATTTTTTTTATTTCCGCTCATAATAGGCGCACCCCGAACTTGGCACTGTGATCAATACTGTATTTACACGATTGCAAGCCGACGCCTCGCCACCCCCCCCCCCCCCCCTTTTCCCGCCCCCCAATCTTTATTTTAACAAAGTTTTTGCTGAACTGACTACTAGTCCGCACTAGTGCTGCTGCGGACCCACAACACATACAATGACATCGCGTAGAACAGCCGCACACAGTTTTCAGGGATGCTCAATTTAAACAATTGTTTGGAAAGCTTCATCTCCAGCTGGAAACATTCCCGACTTAGGCCCGCGAAAGCCTCGGCGCTCGGAGTTGCGTACGAAAATTTATGCACGCCGCAGTCGCAACTGCCGCACTTCTCGGCCACGTCGAATTTCTGACCTGCCGCACGCTTGCCGTGTCCGAGAGCAAACTCCCAGCCATGTAGCTATTAAGGTGCTTGCCCGTCGAGCTAAAACAGCAACGCTCGGAGGCAAAGCCACAACCACGATGAACTAACGCGCTGCCGCATATCCCGACACTTTACAGCCACAAAAAAACTGGAGCCGGTGATGCTGATGGCGATATGGATAGCGAAAGCTCGCGGCGGAGGAAAACGTTGATGATGATGATGAGCTTGGCCTCGGGCACCCTCCGTGGGCTCATCTGGAAGCTCCTGTGCGCGTGTGTGGCCTCCGCGATCAAGCGCCAGTTGCGCGCAGCCGGAGCTGATCGCGGAGGCCTCGGCGCGTGCATTTCGAAGGCTATTTCCACGTGGGTCGTGGAAAGTTTCGGTGCGGCCCTTACACGGATCTTTTTTTTAAAAATATTTTCTTTGGGAAAACGAGGTGCGGCCCGTACACGAGTGCGTTTATGCGGTATGTTCAATTTTGCGAGTCGAAAAATATAAGGAAATTTTACCCCGCGTAATAGGCGCACCCCGAACTTTGAGCCGGATTTTCTGGAAAAAAAATGCGCCTATTATGCGAGTAAATACAGTACTCCTGTTGGCAATCTGTCTTTACACTAACTGCTGCAGAAAAGTAGCACACTTAGCCCTGGGCAATTTGAAGTCACAAGAACAGAGAAATAAAACAGATAAATGGAATTTGCAGATAAACGAAGTCCTGAAAATTTTGCAGTTTACCGTTCAACAATTGTAAAAATTTAAGCTTTCTGTCCAGCGTTATTTCGTAGAGCAAACTCCATTATGCAAACCAAGCACTTAATTTTAATAAAAGGAGCCCCATCTAGTGGCAGTGCAGCGAACGAAACACAGCCGACAAAGAGCGAGCCTGCCTTGAGCGTGCAATAGCATTCATAAGGCGGCTGTGGACCGAGGAGAAGGGGTGGATTGGAGGAACACTTCGTCCCACGTGTCTTCTCAGGTTCACCTGCCCATCTTTGCCTTGGGAAATGGACTCGCCACATGTAATACTCAAAAGGGTGCAGATGCCAAATTTTTGGTAAGCATTCTTTGTTTGAAACCTTGTGTAGTGCTCTAGGATGCAAGTACGCACACCGGAATTCATACTGCAAAGTAAATCATTCATTATTGCATTATTTATACTGAGCGATTTTGGTTTCAGAGTGTTGGGCTGTGCTATGAAGCATGAGGTCTTGTGCAATGTCCCCCACACTTTGCATAAGACTTCATGCTCGATCAATGTCACAGGGCCACTTCCAAGCTGCACCTCAGCGAGCAACCTTCACTGGACATCCCGCATTGCTTTTAGGCGAGCAGACACTTGTCGAGTTTTCACTTGTTTGTAAGTTTCTAAAGAAAGCCAATGTTTTAAACCTATTATAATGTAACCTCTATACACTTGACATAACATCATCTAACCTTGTGTTTGGCGCATGATAGCCATAGTTGCTTATGCACCATAAAACCCCATATAACTAACAACCTTCACTGGAAAAAAACCGGCAGATAATTTTCTCGCAATCTCTTCATTCCACTTTGCCCTTTATGCCTTACCCATCAGGGGAGTGAGAGAGAAAAAAAAAAGAAGGCAGCGAAATTTCAGCAGACTTTGCAAACTCTCGTAGAGAAGCATTAGTAAGGTTAATGGAAAAAAAAAAGGTACCAAATGCTTTTGAAGCACTTTAAAGGCTTGATCTCCACACAAGCTTAAAAGTCAGCCTCCAACTTCTCTAAGGATCTTTTGGCTAGGCACACATTTGGGGGAGGGGGGAGTTGTTAGTAAATAAATAAAATGCTTTTAAAATGCACTCGCTCACCTGCAAGGCCAGGGACAGGATAAGAGAGCACAGGAACACAAGCAGCTGGGTAACACCCTGCAGAAAACAAAACAAAACAAAACAAGATTAGAGCGAACATTCAGAGAGCAAGAAACCAACCAGCATATAAAAACCAGGAACCGCAAAAACGGATAGTCTTGGGTCACCTTGGAGCGGTTAAAGGGGTCATGACATGGCCTATATCAAACTGTGCTTTTATGCTGAAGCTACTAGCCACAGCGCTTTTAGGCGAACTTAACCCTTTGAGGGTCGAATTATTTTGAAGAAAACTTTCCCAGGTGGTCAAATTACTTTATTGTGGATCTTGAATCTACAAAATATATATAATCGAGAATAAATAGTAAAAAAAAAATAGGAACAGTACTTTGGTGACAGCATCACTCACAACTGGAAAATGTTCAATAGAATAGAATAGCAACGGTGATAAGCAAGCTAAGAGCAGCACCAATAAAGATAGAAATCAACTCTCGCCGCCTCTGCAAAACAGTGCCCACAAAGAGAAAACAAGTTTCGCGCGACTCTGTTGCGATCCCGCGGCGGAATCGAAACTGCGTAGGCGCGTTGCCACAGAGGGTGAGAATACCTCGCGAGCAACGGTGATAAGCAAGCTAAGAGCAGCGCCAATAAAGATAGAAATCAACTTCGGCAGCCCCTCCAAGATAGTGCTGACAAAAAGAAAACTCAAATTTCGCGCGACTCCGTTGGGATCACGCGGCGAAACCAAAACTACAAAAGGGGTGTTGCCGCAGTCTGTGCCGCCGCGCTAAAGCTAGACATAAGTTCTGCTTATCTCCGTAAGAAGGCAGCACAAAATTCAAACACTTCTTATAAGTCCTAAGAGGTGGCAGCACCCCCCAGTGAGCACGCATTGTTCTTTTGGCTCAAGATTTCAAACGGGAGATCGAAACCGTACCCGTACGGCAAAGACCTTGCGGGACAGAAAACCGCCGCCGTACATATACGGCAAAAACCTTCAAAGGGTTAAAAAAGAAGTAGACCTCTGCGCGCGCTCAGCTAGAAATTGTAATTTGAAGTTATCAGCTCTAAGCTTCTCCCCCTGGCGGTGAGGAGCTGTATTCTTGTTTCACACGTGACGACCTGAAAACACTAACTCAATTTCTATGATAGGGAGCACGGTAATTTTAGCCTTATTGCAAACCTTGATGTTAAGGGAAACTGATGGCATGCATGCCAGCAAGTTCCGTGAGGCAGAATTTCTTAAATGCTCTTGGCAAAAAGTTACACGACTATAAATTCAATGGTAAAAAAATCTAAGAGGCATATTTCAGCTTCGTATGGCACTGTGGATTTGGATTTTCCCTGCCATATCAATACGTCAGTGTTTTGCCTTGTAATCTGTAGTACTGTAGGAGCATGCAGTCTGGTCGTTGTGTTTCTGCTGTTATACAAAATATTTGGTCCCCATGTGGTGTAAACAAGAAAGTAACGAACAGAAGGTAAATATATGCTAGGTTTAAAGACAAAGGCTGTGGTGGACGCCGTAGTAGAGAGCGCTGGAATAATTTAGACTACCCTGGGATCTACTGTGTGCCGACATCGCATAGCACACAGGCATTTTTCATTTCGCCTCCATCAAAATGCGGCCGCTGTGGCTTAGATTTGATACTCATACTTCGGGATCAGTACATAAATGCCAGAGCCACTGGGCTACCACAGCAGGTCCCAAGACAGAAGGAAGGAAAGCCATGTTTACTCACACTGGCCACAATGGCAACCACAACAATGATGATGGTCACGCCTTGGATGAGAAGCAGCAGTGCTTCAAACACCAAGTAGGGAAGCAGCAAGTGTCGCTGGTCCTGCACATGAAGCAATTATTTGTCGCATAGCTCTTCCAAGATATCATGGCTGTAACATATTCACATTGACAATGAACACCAAGAATCACACAAGCAGTAATGAGAGAGAAAAGTCAGATTTACTTTAGACTGCAAATTTGGGTTAGAATGAATATTACTGAGCAACACTTGCTTCTCTTTGCAACTGTCCTTACACAAAACTATTCAGTTCCCATCAGAAGTGGATAAATACACTTGCAAATTTCTCATCGCCCCAAGGTTGCCAAAGGTCATCGAACAAATAACATATGGAACATACACTAACTAAATTTCAATAACAGTGTTGACTGAAATGGGAAAGTGTCTTAGCAAGCCACTGTATAATGAGAACTGGACTGATCTTTGGTAATTATTTAGTGGTCTTGCCATCTTTAACATATAGGTAAAAAGTGATAAACAGTTATTTGAGTCACCTTCATACATGTTCCATTTGCATTCAGAAACTGCAGCTCAGAGTCCATAAACGTAACTGACTGCTTCAGTCTTTTTACACTACATATTCAAGACATTTCCTTCTCGGAAGTGCTCCTTCAATGTGGCCATTCATACATTGCACTTTAATGAGACCTGTAGTGCCAAAAAAACCCTTTAAGTGAACTCTGTGATTTTCACTGTAATAATGGTATAAACAACATGACTAGTTTAAGCCAGTGAGCTCAATCAGAGTTTCACAGCAGACTTACAGCATGCAATGGAGTTAACGACAGATTGTCACTGTTTCCAGGAGTTCCAACCGTAAAAGCTTATTCCACAGCACATGGCCATGATCTAAAATAAGCTTCACAGGTGTGCTGCACTCAGCCATCACCCCTCAGCACAAAGCTGACGCAAGCACGACGCTTGTTTGTTTGTTTGTTTATGGGGGTTTTACGTCCCAAAGCGACTCAGGCTATGACAGACGCCGTAGTGAAGGGCTCCAGAAATTTCGACCACCTGGGGTTGTTTAACGTGCACTGACATCACACAGTACATGGGCCTCTAGAATTTCGCCTCCATCGAAATTCGGCCACCATGGCCGGGATCGAACCTGCGTCTTTCGGGTCAGCAGCCGAGCGCCAAAACCCCTCAGCCACCGCGGTGGGTACACGAAGCTTGTGACAGGTAGCCCCCCATGGAATGGTATATATACCCCAGTAATTTGGCTGTGCATGACCACGTAGGAGCCATCTTGAGTTGAATGCAAGGCAGTGGCATGAATATCAGCCACTACAAGCTCTATACAAGCTTGCTTAGGTCTAAACATGTATTGCCTGGATACTATTGTGATTATAATCTAGGTCTAGTCACCTAGAAAAAAAAAAAAAATTCTCAGCCTATAGCACAAATAACAATGCCAACCTTCTTTACAAATAACGAAAACTACACAGATGTTCGTAAGTTGTACTTTGCTAAGAGCTGGCCGATAAAAATGGTTTAAAATGCTGACAACTACATATGGAGAAATGAAGGAGGAACTCACAGTGTATGCTCCTCTGATGCAAAGTGCGCCCACTAAAAGCCCAACGGCACAGATGACAGCATAGGCCACAAACAGTCCATAGCTTGCTGTAACAAGAAAACAATGAAAACATTTATAACTGGGTAGATTAAAAAATTCAGCCATGATGCCATTCAACTCCTGATAAGCTCTTGGTAACCATCAGCTACCTGAGCTTTTACAGCTTCCTGGGCCACTAATATGGAGCTAGCATTTAGCCACACAAAACATGCACATTGGCATGCAATAAATTAACCCTTTGACATGCCATCTTTTGTTTCCATCGAAAAAAAAAAAAAACATTTTCCCACCAAAATAGTATATTGAGACCTTAAGAAAGCCAATTTGTTAGTTTTTCAGTGCAAAATACTTAGTCAATTTTTTGCAGGGGTACGCAAAACATCATACAAAGTGTCATAACTGATGAAAACTGCAACATCATAATGCAGTGACTTTTCAAATAAACATCCAAACGATCGTGGAAATAATTTCTATTTCCAAGGTGCATATTACAGTTGCAATTGCAAAAAAAAATTATGTGATTACTGGTGGCAGAATGTGTGCAAAAAAAAATGGCAAACAATGTGCTACTCTGGTTACTGTTCCACGAACTACTATTTAATGCATTCACTATATGGCAATAAAAAACCATCCTATTTTTGAAGTGACAGCTGCAAAACTCACCTGAAACAAGGCACTCACTGCTAGGCGCAACCCACTCTCACAAAAAACAGTTTGCTTAGTATACACAACTGTGTACACTACGTGTCAAAAGGTTAAACATGCCCTGTAAGTCAGTGTTTTCAACTATAAAAGCACTGCCATTTTCCTATTAAATGGAAAGAGGAAAAAAAACTTCACCCCCCATAGGCACCATAAGATCTACAGGCTGCCTTTGGGGTAGGCATGGCAATAAGTATTTCCAGACACGTAACAACAGTGTAGAACTTAAATGTAGAATATTTAGCTTGCACTCTTCCACTCAATTTAAATTCTCCCAATTTTTCCACAATCTGCACTTGGTGAAGTGTTTAGGGGAATCCCCCTCCTGCACTTGTGCTTGATAAGGCTGCCCATTGGCCACAACTTAGTCCTCACCAATAACTTGGGCAGCAGTGCAAGCTGATGATGGCACAATCTGTGGATACACCGCAGCGACACATGCAAATTAGTGCGAGCTGACACAGCAGCCGCGCACAGTATGATGCTACTTCCTAGTGAAGTGAGCCGTTTATATGATGTCGACACGAGAAAAAAAAACGGTCTTGCTGCGAATCTGTCGCAAGCATGCATCCGTGGCTACAGATTGACACTCCTCTCCCTTCCTGCCAGCTCCACTATAGTCTGCTAATATGGTGATAATTTAAAAAAAAAGAGAAAGAGAGGAAGAGTACTTTCTCACTTTATTTACGGCTGCTCCGCGACATTCAGGACTGCGTAACTAGGTCAAGGCGATTGTGATAGTGCACCACTTGTTGAACACTTTAACTCGCCATGCCGTGCTCACAGAGAGGATCAGAGACAATTAAGAGCGAATCTTGAAGCTTTCAGATGCGCAGCTAGCAAAATAAAGAGAAATGCAGGACCTGACCATATGCTCGTGAAGGCAAGTGTAGCAGGGGACGGCAGAAAGTTATGTGGGCAGATGAGATTAGGAAGTTTGCGGTGATACGGAGGCCGCAGCTGGCAAAGGACACGGTTAATTGGAGAGACATGGGAGAGGCATTTGCCCTGCAGTGGGCATAGTAAGGCTGATGATGATGATGCTCGCACTTTACATTGGTGGGTCATATCTGCTCATATTTGTTCTTTGGCTAAAGCTGTCTTTACAAGTGTGCCAGATAGTGAATGGCTACAAGCACATTTTTTTCAGGGGTTAAGTGAAACATGTGAAGTTAATAGCATGACGGATAAGTCTCCACATAGCCAGCAACAGAGCATTATCAAGTAATCAGATATGCCACTCAACAGAACTGCGCTTCAAGGCTTACCTATACAAACCAGACAGAGCATATCAGTAAATCAAACTGCAGCACCAGTCATGCTGATTAGCCGAATTAGTTTTATTACTTGAATCCTGCAAAAGTTAGATTGCAAAAATAGCTTCACAATTAAACTCACACTTGACAGTATCGTACAACTCCGGGTACTGTTCGTAGACCTGAAGGACCTTGTTGAAGTTGGCACATACTGCCGAGTAGGCGATCAAACCGATTGAAAAACCGATCTGCAATGAATAAAAAGAAATTGCTCAGCTCCTCCATGCAACAATATCAACATTATGTTTGCCATCAAGGAGGAGGCATAGTTCACAGTAAAAATTAATACGATGCAGGTGTGGGGAAAAAGATTCACTAGAGCGAAGTCATGTGTACCTATCACCTGAAATGCCAGCAAGAGGGGACCCCGTGCATGCTCTACCCACTGGCATCCATTCCAGGAGACTGGGTTGCGAAGCAGCATGTGGAAAATTTGTTCCCACAAACATGCATCCTATAAACTCTTGCTGCTGATTGTACAACCTCCGAGAGCATACTTTTGGTTTGGTTTGGTTTGGCTTATTGGGGTTTAATGTCCCAAAGCAACTCAGGCTATGAGGGACGCTGTAGTGAAAGGCTCCGGAAATTTCGACCACCCGGGGTTTTTTAATGTGCGCTGACATCGCACAGTACACGGGCCTCTAGAATTTCGCCTCCATCGAAATTCAGCCGCGGCGGCCAGGATCGAACCCGCGTCTTTCAGGCCAGCAGCCGAGTGCCGTAACCACTGAGCCATTGCGGCGGGGCATACTTTTGGAAATAATGCATACTGTAAGCACAACATGCGACCTTCGTCTTCATCTGTACATATCCATCATCATCGCTCAAAGCACAACATGCGACCTTCGTCTTCATCTGTACATATCCATCATCATCGCTCATCTTCTTCTTCGAAGGGTTGGTCGCCATACTTGCGGGTGCCATTAAAGCTCGCTCCATCCTGCGCTCTGTCCCCCGTTTCACAAGTGGTGGAAGTGCTGGGCTTGTGAGACGGGGGACAGAGCGCAGGATGGAGCGAGCTTTAATGGTACCCGCAAGTATGGCGACCAACCCTTCGAAGAAGAAGATGAGCGATGATGATGGATATGTACAGATGAAGACGAAGGTCGCATGTTGTGCTTTGAGCGATGATGATGGATATGTACAGATGAAGACGAAGGTCGCATGTTGTGCTTACAATACTTTTGGAATTTATACATTTCCACCATGCCACAACAAACTCATTCCGTTAAGCCAAAACTGGTCCAAAATATCCATACGGGCAGTGTGCAGCACTATGTTGAGCGTCGAGTCCACGCACACACACACACACACACACACACACACACACACGCACACGCGCACACACAATAAGGATGATAATCTAGGTCCCATGAATATTTCTTGTTTTCAATGAAAATTTTATATACGAGAGGCAAATGTGATTGAACGAAGTAATGGACCTTAGTTTTGCAAGAAACACTTTAGTCGTCTAGGGAAAAAAAATCACTACAAGAGGTGGAAAACATCGCCTTTGCAATTTCGTGAGATCACAAGTTCGGATCCCCACAGAATCAAATGTAGTTTTATGGAACCTCAGTATTTTTTCAGCAATTATGTGCAAACTTTCTTGTTGGAAGCAGCACAATAACATCTTCTATTCGATTTTCAGAGCAAAAAAATCGCTATCACTGCTCAAGAAAGTTAAGTGCCAAAAAGGGCACTTGTTCAAAACAGTGACAAAGAGCATGAACTTCAGACTCAAAATTTTCCTCAGTATTTATCCATCCTTTCTATTACTGTCAGAAAAATTTGTACTTCTAAAGTAGGATACAACTTGAAAACAAAAAACAAAAAAAAAACAGCAGTTGTTAACACTGGGCCCCGGTCCGCGGCGTCCTGTATCAGTCCGCTGCCCAACCGCAACAGTAAACGAAATCAGTTTTTAACGTGACTATTAAACGAGCCAGATATAAAAATTCTAGAGCTTATTTTTTTTTTCTTGTGATTAATTTCTTGTTTAAATAAAGAGAAAAGCTTTAACAACGGACTACTTTTTGGTCATGGAGGAATTCTGTGGTGGTCTCGAATATGGGCGGAGCTTCACTGCAGACTTAAGTTGCATTCTACTATAGATGTTTTTTTTTCTAATTAAGAGCTGAAATCGACCTTCAAAACTAAAAAAATGGCCAACTCTGACACATATTTAAAAATTTTAAAGACTGCAAATTTTTTTAAATTTCCCTGAAAGACCTAGGGTACCTATAAACTATAAAATTAAACACCTAATGCAGACCAAGCAGTTACCATTACCGGATTAAATTCAACTTCGAACTAGGTGCCTGTTAGCACAATGGGATAAGGGCAGAAAATAATTTGGAAGCATGTTTTTGTTTGTAAACTTTGTAAATAAGACAGAACATAAATAAATTTGCTACCTCATGTGGCTTGTATAGGTCTGGCTAATGCAAGATAGAATGCCAGTTAAAATTTAACCACGTGCACTCAGTATGAAGTTGAATGCATACAACAGTAAGAGAATGAACTATGGTCTGCATCAGGAATTTAATTTTAGTTTAAAACCATATAATGCAACACTTTCTTGTTCTACAATTACAAGGTACTAAGGTCTTTCTAGGAAATTTTAAAGAAAACCAGTGTTTTTTTTTAAAACCCAGTTGGCTATTTTTCCAAATTTTGTAATTACAGATTTCAACACCTAATTAGCAATAAAAACTTACTCATCTAGAAGAACAAATTTTTGCTGATGATAGTGCAGTTAACTAAAGAATACTAAGGAAAAAATTTCAGTCTCAAGATCTTGCTCCTTGTCCAGTTACCATCCTGAAAAATACCCTTTCTTGGCATGCACCACTTTTTGAGCGAATTCTCCGCTGTTAAATCCAAAAAGAAAAATTTTCTGCATGCTTGCAAGAGAAAATTTTGCATATAATTGCTGAAAAAATATTAAGTTCTACAAAATTTAATCTTTGGGTCTGTGGGGATAAAAAACTTATGAGTGGACGAAATTACAAAAGCAATATTTCCAACCTCTTGTGATATAAAATTTATTTCCAAGAAAATTAGTTTGTTGCAGAACTAAGGTGTGTTTCTTTGTACCGACATATTCGCCCATCCAATATGAAAATTCCACTGAAAACAAAAAATGGTCAAGGGACTGACTACCATCCTCATCTGAACACTCATATACATATATACAGGGTGCTTCACCTAAGACTTTGCACAATTTTAAAAATAGTCCGAGTTAAAAGAGCGCGTTTTTCGGTGCAGTACATCAGAATACAGTTAGGACGTGCTAACTAGCAGGATGGTTAACTAATACTGAATAGTTACATTTTTAACTATTACCGTGTAGCCCAAAGTAAGTAACATCTAGACGAATTTTTAGAATTTCGAAAATGATGTTACCCTCGGTGCTGTGGCCCAACAAATTTTGGCTATTTCGACGAGTTGCGTACACTGGAGAGGTTGCTTTGCCTGCACGCTTCTCGAAAGCGCATGTATTTTGGCTTGATGTAGCCAAAATTTGTTGAGCCACAGCACCGAGGGTAACACCATTTTCGAAATTCTAGAAACTGACATGTATATTACTTATTGTGGGCTACATGTCTCTCAGTAATTAAAGGTGCACTGAAGAGGAATCTGAACTCGTCTTTTTGCCGCGGGAACTCAATCTACACGTTCCGAGCATTCTTAGAAAATGTGTGGCCGATTTCCCTAATTAAATCGAATTAACGTCCGGCTCTCGCCTTCTTTTTTAATTCTCCCCGTACGGTGGGCGGAGTCGACCAAAGCGTGGAGTGCCTTTCAGCCAGCTCTGTGGAGGCTTTGCTTTCGCTTTATTTTGTTTTTTAGGTTTTTGTGAATAAATATTATTGCCGCAAAGTAAGCCCGCAGAAATAAAAATATGCGCGGACTATTTGCTACTACTGTTTACTACGTATTACTCCGCCGATGGCAGAGCGGCAAGCCGCCACGAGACTGGGTGAAAGGCACTCCACGCGTTGGTCGACTCCGCCCACCGTACAGGGAGAAATAACAAAAACAAAAGGCAGGAGCCGGATGTTAATCCGATTTAATTAGGAAATCTGCCACACAGGGCAATAAGTCGCAGTTTCTAAGAATGCTCGGAACGTGTAGTTTGAGTTCCCACGGCAAAAAGACTAGTTCAGATTTCTCTTCACTGCACCTTTAAGGAGCCTAACGGTAATAGTTAAAAAGTTAACTATTCAATATTAGTTAACCAGCCTGCTAGTTAATTAGCACGCCTTAGCTGTATTCTTATGCACTACACCGATGAAAATGCTATGCCGGAAAAAGCGCTCTTAAATAAAAAAACCTATTTTTAAAAATTGTGCAAAAGAGGTGAAACACCCTGTATATGAGGTGGTTCAAGGAAGATGATCACTAATTTTTAAAAATGGAGTTTTTAAGGAAAATAGAACCTTTTTGCGGCATAGTCATACCAGTGTTGGCGGTAACTAAATTTCAATAGTTAACTTTTTATCTATTAGCGATCGGCACCTGATTGCAATTAGAGGTTTGTAGCGGGCCATTAGTTTTAGCCATATTAGTTATCAGAATTTTGAAAACACAACTACCCTCGGTGCTGTGGCTTGACAAAATGTGGCTACTTTGACTGGCTATGTGCATTGGAGGTGTTGTTTTGCCGACACACTACTCAAAATTGAATGCATTTTGGCATGATGAAGCCAGAATTAGTTGAGCCACAGCAGTGACGGTAAGTGCAATTTCAAAATTCTGAAAATTGGTACAGCTATTACTAACGGCCAGCTAAAAATATCTCTAATTGCAATCAGGTGCCAAACGGTAAAAGTTAAAAAGTTAACCATTCAAATTTAGTTTACCACCTTAGCAATTAAAATGATTTGCCTGCTTTTTGATGTCCGCCAACACTGGTATGACTATGCCCGCAAAAAAGGTTCTCTTTACCTCAAAAACTCTATTTTTAAAAAATTAGTGATCATTTTCTTTGATACACCTGGTGTATATACGTATATGGGTGTGTTCACACCCACAGTGCCACCAGATAACCACTGGTGATAACTTCCCCTTGGCCTGGTGCTCAGCTTATGTGGGGTGAAATGCCTAGGAAATGGGTCGTTCACCCCAACCATTGCACTCTTGAGCCAAAGCTGCCCCTGTGCCATAAAATTTATCATCATCATACTAGGTTTCATATACGAGGTGCAGCGCAGTAAAAGGTATGGAAATATTCAGCATGAAAAAATACTCCACACTTAATCTATGGCCAAGTGGTCTAAGGCATAAGAAAGCAACAGCATGTCATCAGTAATAAGAGCCCATTTAATCAAGCTCATGACAAATGTATCATGTAATAAGCTTGCAGGCAAGCTATTTATTATTTTTCACTCACCACAAGGAATGCACTACTTTTTTGTTGCAGATGTAGGCAGTGCAAACAAGAGCGCTAGCTTTGACAGCATTGCACATGATTATGAAACATATAGTCGTTCCCACAGCACTTCAAAATCAACCCTTTCAATGCCGGGTTTTTACTCGCCGCTCCATACTCCCTGCTGGTTTTTTTCTGCATGTTAGTTTCCTGGAAATTTTATGCTAGTAACGCACCAAGATGCTCTGCAGGGCATGTAGACATTTTTATTCAGGATTATCTTACAGATACTAGTTGTACTGAATGCAAAAAAACTGATACTCAACTAAATGACAAAATAATTATCTGCTGATTAGGATATCCAGGTGTCTAGAAAACTTTTTTGGTGTGACAAAACAAAGGCACCACACAAAGCGGCACCTGACAGCTAGAACACAGATAGCGAGACTCCCTTCGCAGCTTTGATCAATGCTACATGTTAGCACAGACACGGAAGACTCATGTTGGGTTCTGTTTCGCGGTAATCAGTGGTATTAAAGACAGGAAGAGACGCGCCGTCAGCCGTGTTGGATCTTCACCCTTTGATGGGTGTCCTCCCGTAGGCTTCAAGTTTCCCTCATGGTACTTCTCGATTAATTGGCAGACTTTCCAAGTCGGAAGTCTGCCATGCTTCTTTTTTATTTTTACAGACGATGTCATTTTCAGTAAATTTCTGTTGAGGATGGTGATGTCCAAGAGGTGAAAGAAGTACTTTATGTACAGGGTCCGTCAAAAGTTCCCAGGCCACATGGTCCGCTTTTTATCGGTATATCCTGGCACTTAAGATTCCGATAGAGCTATCGAGGTTCTCAGATGGTAGAACGATCCTTCTTCTATTCTCTACAGATATTTTGAGCTTCGAGGGTATCTCAGCAGCCCGACTATGCTGCTCAAAAGCAAACCCTGTGGCCTTGGAACTTTTGACGGACCCTGCACCACTTCATGCACTTCCTTGTCACTGTGCCAGTCACGGTCGCAACCATACCAGCCTTGTCTACAGCACCCATGTACAAGTTGTACTTGGAGAAGCAAAGGGGAATCTTTTTCCTCCGGCCCATCTTCCTGTCCACCTTCGTGGACTCTCTGCCATGCCACCCTTATGCTTCACTGTAAGCATGAGCACTTCACATTTGTTTTTCCAGCGGACGAAGAGAAGCTGATCATTGCACATCTCGCTGGTTTCCTCTTCCTCCAGTCTTTTCTTTTCGCGTGGGATACCATTCTTGTTCTTCCGTACTGTACCGCAAGCATTGGTCTTTTTTTCGTGAAGGTAGATGATAAAGGTGGGACTGATGTACAAGTTGTCAACCCAGAGGACGTGCCCCTGCCCAAGTACTTGTCCAGTAAAGTCAGAACCATGGGCGTCCGGAAGGGGGGGCACTAGTAGAAAACTCTGCAGAACTTGATTAGCACGCTTAGGTGACGGTAACTTTTCGCATTCTGCTTATTAAGTTTAATTCTTTGTTCATTAATAAAATCCGATGCACGTTCTCCAAGCGTACCACAGATCTGCTGTTTCTAATTTTTGTTTCATGTGCGTTTTAACCACAAATAGTACCTTTTTGGTGTTAACATACCTCCTCCCCCATCCGTGGCCATCGGGTGCGGCATGTACTTGGCACTGGAAGATGTTCGTTTTGTCCACAACTGCTTCCACAATGTCTGGCGTAAACAAACTTTCAAAAACGTCGAGCTCACTGGACACCGCTGTGATGTCATGGCAGATTCCTGAAATAGATGGGTTGAGAGCATGCTCCTGAGGCTTGAACTCTTTCTTCTTCCAGAAGAAATCTCTCTCGTTGGATTTCCTCTTTTTACGTGGACTTTCCGGTGGCAGGGGCTCTTCATCGCTGTCATCACATGACCAAGGCAGTAAGGTGGACTGCTTCATCACTATCATCGGAGTCCGAATTCATAAGCAGTTCTTAAATTTCTTCGTCCATCAAAGTGCAGATGCACGTGGCATGCTGCCTCACCATGTCTGCTCTATTCAGACCAAAACAAAGCGATGCGGATGTAGAAACATGTGCTCCATCTGTTGTTTAAAATTTACCCTACAAGTTCTATGAATTTATGGGGCCTCTCCACAGATGGCACGACATGCATGCATCATTTTTTTTTGCATGAGTATCATCGGGAGCAGCAGGGAGCGAGTTAAAATGCCAAAATGAGTTTACTCGGGAGACGCAGGGGGTGTTTACCCAAGATAACTCGGGAGTGGCAGCGAAAGGGTTAAGCACAGCTACATGAGTTGGTCTTGCCACGAATCACAGTAAAACTTTTCATACCCAAGAATCGGCAGAACAGCTGATTTTAACATTCATACATTAAAAATTTGCACACTATGTTTCAAAAGACAATACACACAATTGTGTGTTCAGATGAAAACGCTTTTCTCAGACACAAAGACAGCTGTTTAGAAAGAAACAATACAACACGCACCTGCCAATTAAGAATCTCACTCCCATCTTGAGTCAAGATCAGGATGCGGGCCTTTCGACATAACAAAATATGAGCCAAATGTTTCTATATGTTAATCAACTGCTACTATGATTCTGCTCAAGCATAATCTATAAGATGTGTGACAAGCCTGGTTCCTAAAAGCTTGTTTAATTAGTCACACAGAACCACAGGCACAACATGCTGGACCGATGATGGTGGTCTC
This sequence comes from Amblyomma mixtum, assembly GCF_055824585.1. Lineage (NCBI taxonomy): Eukaryota > Metazoa > Arthropoda > Arachnida > Ixodida > Ixodidae > Amblyomma > Amblyomma mixtum. The sequence goes on along the minus strand of NC_143012.1, from coordinate 314,044,499 downwards.
ACTGTAGCAGGAACAGAAGCGCTTCTGTCATTTGACTATGAACCAGTGGGTGAGATCAAATACCCGTCAGGATAGTGAAAACTGCGAGGTGGAAGCCAAGAAAGCATTTCTGCATTACCCTGCATAGCGCAGCATTTCATCAAGGCGCTCATATCTCATGGCAGCACAATCAGGCAGCAGCAGAACACATGCGCAGAAAATATGTATCTGCTAGACGACTACAAAAGAACCTCCGCTAAGTGCCCTGTTTTCTGGAACTGTCACTGAAAACAGCGCCATAATATGGACCCTTGCAAGCAGAGAAAACAGTTCCGGGATAAACATGTAACTGTGTAGTGCTGCCACTTGCCATGCATTTCGTATACATCAAGAAGTTATAGTGTTATAATAGCCACGCAATAAGCTTTGGGTGCTGTAGTATTTAAAGTCTGCTTCGCCCATGAGTAGACCGCTCGATCAGTGTGCGTCAGGCAATAAAAAGTAAGATTTGAAAGCAGTCCACCTTGCTTGCAATGCTATGTGGCTCGACCTGCGCGCAAGTGTTGTGTCTAAAAACGAAGCTGCGAAGAGGTGATTTTTATACAGGGAGGTGCACCGATTGAGTGCTCTACAAAAGAGTGATGCACACTGTACAGACCGGGCCGTAATATACGGAGCACGCATTGGCGAACAAACTCTTCTCAAACTTTACCCACAGAAAATTATCATATATAACATAGCACATATCGGTGGTGCGCTCGCGTATAAACAGAAGAATCCATTCTCTTCGGAACGCGGGGCAAAGTTTCAGGCGGTGAAGCGGGATCCCTAATATTTTGGCGCGCCACGATACCCAACGCTACGAGCCTATGAATCGAACGCGCGTATCTCGTTACTTCAGGTCCAAAACAGCAAACCAAACTTTGAGGATCGGAGTCCAAAATCAGACCGCTCCTTTAACCCGATCTTTCCAAACCGCTGTGCGACGCGTCAGTGGCGTCCCTCGCACGAGCCCAAACGCTCAGGACCAATCCCGCAACACACGCAACAAGTTTTCAGTGGTATTTCGCGACCACCGCCCAATACACGTGCGCTCTGCGTCTCCTTCCTCTGACGTGCGGCTCAGGCCACAAGATAAACCGCGACCGTGGAGAGGGGTGAGCCCGTCCGGATGTTGGATGTCTGGTCCCGCCGTTGGACAGCCGTGTCGCCATCATTTGCGGCGGCCTTCGTTACAGGCCCACGCGCAAGAGACGCGGTCACGTCAGAGTGCGCGATGCTCCCAACAAGCGCGCCTTGCACCCCGACGAAGCAATGCAAAATACAAAAAAAGCAAGGACACGAAAACATCGGCAGGCTTGCGAGCAGCGCGCGAAGGCTACGACGGCATCCATTCTCGCTTCTTAGGAGAGAGAACGCAGCGAAGCCCCTTCGCTGCTGCACTCCTCGCCCCCAACCGCCTAAAAAAAATATTGAGATGCAACAAGTCAAAACTCAAACACGATAGGCCCAGCGTGGAGCCGTCTGCGCTCCACGATGGTCCAGCCCTGTGGCGCAGCTAAGATGTGTTAATACATCGCGGCGCAAAAGGCACTGGGTCACCACTTCGGCGATGCCTGCGCCTAAAAAAGGAGAAATGTCTCCGGAGTGCCCGCAAGACTTCGTGAGACGCGCAAGGTACACAACCCGTTGACACGTAAACAACCAATAATCGCACATAGCGTCTCCTTCAACAGTGCTAGATAAGTAATTAATCGCGCAGCGGCGCTTAAATTCGAAACTAAAGGTAAATGTGACCCGACACGAAAGAAAATGACGGCACGCTGGAACCTGCGTTCACACATGCCACACCAACGCTGCAGCCGTCGAAAACTCGTTCAACAGAGCATACAACATTCTCAAGTTTTGCCAGAGGCTCTGGTTCTACTTACCACGCTCAGTATGGCCAGCACTTTGGTGCCAGTCCTGACGGTCATACAACCGCAGCAGCAATGGGTCAAGTAAGCCATGGTCCGATCTCGGTTTTGCCGGCGATCTCCCTTAGAGCGAATAACTTGCACTCTCAACGGCCGCCAAAACAACTTCTACACGTGCCGTCGCAGCTACGCCCTTTCTACCCTTGCCACTTGGCCCCTTGTTTGCGCGGTAATATTATGCGGGATTGTGGCACCAAGAGAAACGTCGGCAGACAAAACGATGACCTCCGATTGGATGGATGGATAGGAGCGCCCCCTTTGAAACGGGGTGGTGGCAATTGCCACTATGCTCAGCTTTTCTTTATTTATTTATTTTTTTGTTTACTGTGTTGGCAATTCTCATTAAGATTCTCCATCACCTTTGCCTACGGTTTCCTACAATTCTAACCTTATGCCACATCTCTGCTTTTCAGCCACCAATCCTCCAATCGCTTTTTGCTGACTTCCACTGCAGATTTATTTACATGGCCATTGTTATCTTTAAACCCTAGGGCCTCAGAAAGAGTGACTGTGCCTGCATCGACATCCGGATGGATACCATCACATTTGATTATGATGCTTCACATTCGATTATGATTTATATGATGCTGCGCGCCCCCTAGGACAAGTGAAATTGCCTCACGAAAAACTCAGGAGAGGCCCTTCGTATTCCCAATGCATTGACAAGAATGTGGCGGAAGTGACGTCAAAATTTAGGCTTAAAAAGTCGGGCCACTAGCAACGTTGTCGTTGTTGCTAAGAAAACTCGGGCCACTAGCAACGGCGTACAGCGTCGTTGTTGCTAGGGGCCCGAGTGTGTCTCGGTGGCGGTGGACGGGCTTTCGGCACGGTGTGTTCGGCCTTGCGTGTTAAAGTCTACATGCCTGGTGTCGTGACGTTACGCACGCATCTAAGATTGCTTTTAAATGCAGCAAATAACCACTCATTTGATATTTTATTTGTCACACTTGGTGTCGTTACGCGGAGCGATCGATGCAAAAGTTGGCACTCCGGAACCGCGCTTCGACACGCGAAGAAGCGTTGATTGTTTTGATCAGCGAACCTTCGCACCTCACCAAACAGCACAGAAACATGAAGCCGCTCTCGGCGATGCTGAGCTGCGTTTCGAAGGCCACACGGCGGGTGTACGGTAGCCCGAGGAGGATGGTGAGCTGAGCTATATAAGCTGCGCGCAATGTCGTCTTTCTTCGCCTGGCGTCTGAAAAGGTTCACCGCACCTGTGCGCCGGTCTGTGTCTAGGTGCGTGTTTGCGGGGAGGGAGGTGTAGGAGTGTAGCGGCGAGCGGCGGGGTTTTTTTGATACCTTTCTTTTACGAAGCGCTTGCGAGCCGCGCGCGATCCCCGCCCCGTAGCTCGGTGGAGAAAGAAGATAGTGAGGAGAGCCGAGCCAACTTCCGGTTGCAGGGCGGCTTCACAAAAAGTGACGTCAGGGCCTCTCCTTAGTTCTTTCCTTCCTCCATGCCTCAAAGCATGGAGGGAAAAAAACTAGGAGAGAGTGCGCTCAGCCTCTGCAAGCCATCCTCCTCTGACGCCGCTGCCGAGGGCCCTTTTGCGCAATGACTCTTGGGAAATAGGCCCTCCTCCACAGTTACCAGACTGCCAACCAGCGGTGCTCTTTAGTGAACGTCCGTGCACCGATAGAGCGCAGTAGCGCAGCGCCTGTGCTGCAGATTTGGCGGAATGCGTACCGAGCTCGAGGTTGTCTGAAGGCTCCGCGTCTCAACTCTTCTGTTGATTACACTCTCGAGTTTTTGGGTGCACTGTAGAAAACTGCAGGTAAACTTTTCATCAAAGGGTGCGGCCGCGACCTCGTCACTGTTCAGCTGTGGTTCATAAAGAGAATAGAGACGAATTCCTTTCGTCGTTATACACACATACGGAGCGTTTATTTCAGCACATGCTATAAGCGGAGAACTCGACAGTAGGCGAAGAAAACGAGCCTCTAAAAAGGGCGCAGTGGCTTCCAGAGCGCTCACGGCGCACGGACGTTAAAGTCACTGGAGTTCCAGTGACTTTAACGGACGTGTTTAACGAGCGCTCCGGCGCGCTGCGCAAGATTCTATTTCTCGGGCAGGCGGACTTCGGCCCGCCCATGGGCCCGCCGTTCTCCGCTTTTCTCGAGGCACAAGTCGCACCGAGTACGCACGCGCACATACGCAGTTCCGCGTGAAATCTCTCTCTCGCTGTCGAGAGAGAGTGCCGGCGGCTGTCTGCCCCTGCGCGGGGTCTCCCGGCCACTGCGCACAATCACTTACAAAAAAAGTAAACTGTATGTACTACATAGCCGCGCGCACGTAGCGTCCTATCTCGGACTAATCGCGCGCGCGGCACACTGCACTAGCGGCCGGGGTGGGGCGTCCGGCCGCGTATACCGTCCGAGGTAGCACCCACGGAGCGTTCGTGTCACGCGCGCACTACCTGGCGAAGAGCAAGCGGGAAGTCAAGCCCGCCTGCTCGATGAACGCACAGAGGCTCACCATTGTTCTGTCACGGGTGCGCACACTGCCGCGCGGCCACAGGAGCGCTTCGAGACTGTCCGGTATGATTCCCAGCGCCCTGTAGGCCGCGAGCATCTCGCAACGCGGCACTGCAGAAGCGGCACAGCGAAGGAGCATGTGGTCTCCACGGCGCCGCAGTCATCGCACGCGTCGCTCGGGGGTGGTGGCCGCTGCGGCGAGCGAGCAGTTTGCGCTCACCACGGAGCCGTCAGTGAACACAAGCAGATGGTCGCGTAGTTGCTCGTAAAGCAAGAGAGCGAAACCGAAACCGAAATCCGGCTAAGAGCTACCGCTGCCTTGTCACGTGAGGGCCTATTTCTCATGATGCTTTTTATATTTTTTATGACTAGGCTTCAAGATTGTGACGTCATGCTCCCTCCTAGTTTTTTTTCATAGAGTTTCTTACTATTACCTAGAGGGAAAGCTGGCGGCGCTGCGCTTCAGCCACCATGGACGCTCAAAGCATCATGGGGCGGTGAGCTACTAGTTGCGAGACAGTCGTAGTTTTTCGGGAACACGGAGTGGCACTACTAAGACGTTTCATTTCGAAAACGCTGTTCGTGTGTGCGCAGACGACTTTCGCGCGAACGCAGTGGGCAAAAGCCATACTAGTGAAAACGCGACGACACACGACGCCAATAAAAGGTTTCACTTTTCCGAAATGCCATTAAAAAACCTCTTAAAGTATCTAAGCAACAACTTTTTTTTGAAAACATATTTACTTTTAAAAGTGCGCCTGTTAATCACGAAATATTAGTTTTTGTAGTGTTCATCACTTAGCCAATAGGAAAGCTAGTCATCTCTTATTTTTGGCAAACTTTGCACTTAAATGCTTTTCTGCTCGTTTGTTGCAATCATTAGACAAGATATTGAATGTTAGGACATTCGTAGTTATCGAACAGCTTTATTTTTTTATAATTTTTTGGCCAAAAGTTGCAGTTCCGCAACAAGTAGCTCACCGCCCCACATGGAGGAAGGAAAGAACTAAGGAGAGGCCCTGACGTCACTTTTTGTGAAGCCGCCCGCAACCAGAAGTTGGATCGGCTCTCCTCACTATCTTCTTTCTCCACCAAGCAACGGGGCGGGGATCGCGCGCGGCTCGCAAGCGCTTCGTAAAAGAAAGCTATCAAAAAAACCACGCCGCTCGCCGCTACACTCCTACACCTCCCTCCCCGCAAACACGCACCTAGACACAGACCGGCGCACAGGTGCGGTGAACCTTTTCCGACGCCAGGCGAAGAAAGACGACATTGCTCAGCTCACCATCCTCTTCGGGCTACGCGTGTGGCCTTCGAAACGCAGCTCAGCATCGCCGAGAGCGGCTTTATGCTTCTGTGCTGTTTGGTGAGGTGCGAAAGTTGGCTGATCAAAACAATCAACGCTTCTTCGCGTGTCGAAGCGCGGTTCCGGAGTGCCACCTTTTCGCGAGATTCATTTCAATGCATCGATCGCTCCGCGTAAAAGGCCTTTACGCGTTGACCCGGCGCACATTGGCACACAACAACCCGTCATGCTGCCTCGGCGGACTTGACAAACTCCTCAGTCATGGGGTAGAGCACTGTCAAACAAATAAAGCCACCAGCGATCGTCCGCAGCCACTGTGCCTCGAAAAACGGAAGCTCAGCTGCTTGCGCCAAGCAACTGAGACCAGCCCGACCATGAGCCCGACCAACCGCTGTGATTCAAAATGGCGCCGCAGGGAGAGAGAGGCGGCGTTGGAGCGGTCAAAGGATGGCACCACCCTGAACGGCGGCGCTGGCATCGAGGCACCCTACATCGCTGAGAGAGCGGCTTGATTTACTTCGCCGTCGCCGCAGAGGGCGCGAACATCTGACTTCCTCTGATCGAATCAGGCAAGTCCCCCGGCTTAATGGGGCTTACAACAATCCCTCCGATAAAATGCCATTTCTGTGCGAAGTATGAGCTCGAACAATTCACTCGTTTAGCTGAGAGAGCGAACCGAAGCATTCCACGGCTCGCGTCTTCCCTCATAGCCTGAGATGCTTTGGGACATTAAACCCCATAAACCAGAAAAGCTGTAACGTGTGGCACATTTACGCAGGATGACGTGTTCTGGGAGCCTGCACTCTGGCACGTGTTCACAGTGGTTTGCAAGCCACAGGCGATATGCAATGCAAGGAATCTTTTGAGTACTTTCTTCCCTCTCCGGGAAGGTTGTTCTTACAGTGGTACTCGTCTACAAAGCAAAGAAAAAAAAAGAAAAAGGCGGTAGACATGCCAAGCGCTGAAAATTGCGGCATTTATTCCTTCTCAACGCACAGTTGTTGAGCGAAGAGCCGTGGAAGAACTCGTCAAGAGCTGCTCCGGCGTCTCCGGAGGCGTTGCCTACGGTACTTGCAACGGGCCCCGACCGGGCTTGCTCGGAATCTGCGCATAAAATGAACACAGTGTGTTAGCTCTAGATAAGGCTACTTGCGGCAACTCTACCAGGTGGATTGGTGTACGTGCCGAGGAAATAACTGTATCCAACCCCCCCCCCCCCACCACAATACACACACACACACACACACACGCACGCACACACGCGCACGCGCGCGCACACGCACGCGCACACGCACACGCGCACGCGCGCACGCGCGCACGCGCGCACACGCGCGCACGCGCGCACACGCGCGCACGCGCGCACACGCGCGCACACACGCGCACGCGCACACGCGCACGCGCACACGCGCACACGCGCACGCGCACGCGCACACGCGCACGCGCACACACGCGCACACGCACACACGCGCACGCGCACGCACGCGCACGCGCACGCACGCGCACACGCACACGCACGCACACGCACACGCGCGCACGCACACGCACGCGCACGCGCGCACACGCACGCGCACGCGCGCACACGCACGCGCACGCACGCGCACGCACGCACACGCACGCGCACGCACGCACACGCACGCACACGCACGCACACGCACGCACACGCAAGATGACGCAGAGTTGACCCATGATGATCTGAAGCTTATAATTCCAAAATTTTCATGCGATGCATGGAGCCTATTTCAGTTGAAATCCGTGGGAGGCTTGCGTTTCATTCCGGCTTGTCGTGTAACGGCCTTTCTATTTTGACTTGAGCTCTAGGACGTCGTCCTCTCATCCAAAAAACACAACAGACCATATTGTTCCTGCGCGAAATCAGGTGGCCTCTGATGCAAATTAAATTGCTATCACACTGCTTTGGTCACATTGCGCTGTGCATTCCATGCACAGTAACTAAACATTAAAATAATTACTTTATATTTTTCTTTCCAGGGGAAAAAAATAGAACGCTCGGCCGCGAGGATATCGACAAGACCGCCACCTCTAGAGAGGCACGTGAGAAAGAAAGATCTGAGGAAAACGTTGCGCAGCATTGCGGCGAGCAACTCACCAGTCTGTCCCGCGATGCCTGATGGGCGGCAGAGGGCCGGAACCGCGGCCAGGATGACTGCAGGGCGTTGAGGGAAGTAAAAAAGCACGTGAATAAACGAAATCAAATTGCCGTACTGATTGCTGTATCGGCGAATAATGTGATAACGAGAATAAATCATTCGGCTTTCACTGCACTTGAACGTTGTATTCAGGCTATTTAATGTATACATTCTGTTCTGTTGGTCATGAGTTCAATTTTGTCTGTTCCGAGAGTTGTTTTTCGATGCTGCAAAGATGGAACGAAGGCCGTCCTTTAAAACAGCGTGCCACAGAGTTCGCATTGAAACAACGTGTTTTAAGCGTTCGTCTTAGCAACCTCCCACGCTACAGCTTGCCTGCTCGAGCAAAATCTGTGGTGTGGGCCACACTGCTGTGTATGAATATAGTTACCACGATGCAGTGAAATCAGCCTAATGGGAGGCTATTCCCATAAGCGTCTGATTTTAATGCTTGATTCCGTGGTTATACAGAAAGTTACGTTTAAAGGCTGCGTTGAATGGTAGTAAGAACGGTTTACTTCGGGTAACTTGCTCAACTTGACGCTTTAAGTTAGGGGGGGGGGGGGGGGTTCTGTCTCAGTCAGTCACTCAATAGTTAGCGATATTTCGCGCCGATGCTAAGAGAGAGTGACGCACAGATTGAAGGAAGTATAACAGCCTTATTGTATGGTACATTTCGCCTTTGTCTCTGTCGACGCCGTCCAGACGTTTCATGCTGATTTTCTTCGTTCATTTTTAATTACCTTGCTCCACTCTATCCCTTGATCTTTTAGCAAAGAGCACAACCTCATATGAATATATATATATATATATATATATATATATATATAGGTTTAGTAATAAAGATGCAAAGCCTGCAAAGTCTCACCAAGAACTGCCAGTGCCAGAATCATGACAGTGGAGCAAATTTAAGGCGAGTCATTTTCGCTGGATAGCAGGGACGAGAAGCAACGGATTTCACCTACGCACGAACAACATCAAACAGGCTGTAATAGCACTAAGGATGATACTATTCCCGAAGCGGCGATGACAGCCGTTGGCAAGAGAACGATTTCACAGACATTGCAATCTGCTCACTATGTCTATAGCATACTACTTATATTAAAATTACTATGGGTAGAGAAGAGCAGCTACAATGCGGATGCCTGACAGTCCTTTCTTCTTCTTTTCTGCATAGATTCCCGTTCCTCTTGGCATGTGGCTATCTGCACCCCACCAAGAACACACCGACATCAACGTAACGTCACCGTGGTTTGTGGACGCGAACTGATCGGCTGATGTCATCGATTTCGACAACTTTTTCCTGCCCTCAGCGCCGCCATGCGCCCAAGGAACATCCGCATCACCCACCGAGGATTTAAAAGCCAGCGGTTTCAAATGTTATGAAGCTTTTATTGTTAGGAGGCGACATTGAGACAAACCCTGGTCCGAATCCAGGTGAAGCTAACTCAAATGCTGATGTGCCTGCTGCTATTGCAGCACCGTCAGCTAAATCAGATGCCTGCCACGCTGAGCTGGTGGATAGCTTAACCCAGCTTAAGGCAAACCAACTTCAGCTAGAGCAGAAAGTGTGTGATCTCATTACCAGGCCCACGATGTTGAGTCCCACCTACAGTCATTGCATGTTGAATGTTCCCCCGCACTCACAGGAGCTATATCCGATACCGTTCATGCTGAGTCTGCTGCAATAAATTCACAGCTAGACCATCTCGAGGACCGGTCTCGTCAAGACAATCTTATCTTTCACAGTGTCCTGAACACCAGCTCAAAGACCTGGGCTGAGTCTGAAGAACACGTTCGCAAAATTCTTTCTGACGGATTAGCCCTATCGTTTCCTGATGAGGGTATCCACCGGACTCACAGACTGGGCCCGTATGTATCGGAGGGATGTCGACCTATCATTGTGAATTCCCCCAAATTAAGAGACAACATTTTATCGCAGCGGTCGAAGTTCAAAGGTTCTAAGATAGCGATTAGTGAACATTTCTTTCGCGCCACACGCCAGTCCCGCAAAAAGCTGGCCGTGTTCGGGAAGGCTTCAGGAGAAAAGTACTTATTGCGAGCAAGCCGAATGTACATAGATAAAAAATGCTACATCTACTGTTCGACAACAGATCGTGTTTGTGAAGCAGATTTTGCCGACAACCGTTCAAGTGCCAACAGACACCAATCTGTTTCGGATTCCATGGATAAAACCACGAGTGTATCATGCACTGCTAGTAGTTCACCGCAATAGCTACCAACACGCCCAGCCGCAAAGCCAGTTTCCTTTATTTTTTTTTATGTGTGCAGTGTCCGCAACAAACGTGACGATTTGTTTTCAGTTATTGACGCGTGTTCAGCCGACATTAACTTAACCGAAACATGGCTCTCGAGCGATATTGCAGATCATGAAATCTTTGTATGTGAAAGTTCTTTCAAATTTTTGCGTACTGGTGGCGGGGTACTGATCACCGTACGGGATGGTTTGAAATTTTGTGAAGTTAGATATTGCTTCATCGTTAGAAATTGTGTGCACGTGCCACTCTCGGGTACCGTGATTTTATTTTTTGCGTGTGTTATCGCGCATCCACTTCGTCCATTTCATTTAGGTCTGATCTACATGACGTATTAAATGAGTTAATTATCCGGTTTCCTTCAAGTCCAAGCTTTCTTTTTGGCGATTTAAATTTTCCAGCAATTAACTGGCATGAATCTCCTCCTACATCTGGTGGTTCATCCGAGTGCTCTCACTTCATCAACCTTTGCTTGGATTTCAATTTTAAGCAGCTTGTGCTTCAGCCTACGCTGACATCTTTGGGTGCCGGGACATACCGACATTACGGGAAATCAGGAGGCGGATAGGATAGCTCGAGGGTACGCAACAAACCGAGGATCCAACATTGCCGACACCGCTGAGGAACCCGAGCCGGTAGCCCAAAGGTATACAGACATTCTTAACTACTACAGAGGGATCAGACGTAAATACCCGCCCCCACACAAACAACTCAATAGAGAAGACGCCGTAGCATGGCGGCAGTTACAAACGGGAACATTCCTGTGCCTAAACATCCTAAGCAAAATCTGCCCCACACAGTACAAGAGCGAGTGCCCGTGGTGTGGAGACAAACCAACATTATACCATACCACATGGGCATGCCAGAAAATAGACAAGCTACCCAGTGGAGAGAGGCTGACGCGGCTTCGAGCGGAGGGAGAATCGCTCAGTACTCGGCCACGAAACGATGTAGGGCGCCACCGTGATCTCCTCGCGTGAAGACTGATGCACCTGCACATTGGCAGATATGCGGAAGCACGCATGCGCAGACCGCTCCTTGTAGTAAAGCATCAGTATAGCGGATTACAGATAAAAGACGCCGACAACTAAAGAAGCCGTAATCATTGGGCTTCTGACCTCTCAGAACGACTTAATATATGGGGGGCGCTGTAGTGGAAGGAGTAAATGTTTCACAACGATAAAGGTTCTTTGACTCATCCTTCCTTTGCACCAGGGGTACCCCGTCGGAGACGGCTTGTTGTCTTGAAGGCTGAAGGTCTAGCAGACACTACTCGGCAACAACAGATAACTTGCAGGGGATATAACATGAAGCTTTATGTACATGAATTTTCATATATACTATTAGTTTAGCAGTGAGCACAACAACGTGGAGCTCGCTAACACTGGGGAGGCCCCTACTCGGCATAGCCTAAGATGCGTTACATCAGACCGTAGCCTAGAACCCTTTTCCCGGGCTCCAGGACCCAGTTTTAAATACATATGGGCCCGGCCCACATTCTTCAGCATCCAATCATGTCAAACTCTTAATAAGATTGGTTATTAGCCTTGTGGCCCACCCTCCAGTTTCCCTATGACACATAACGCTCTCTCAAATATACATAGTGTAAAAAGGACATCATTTTCGCTTTAAAATAGTACATTCCGAAAGTGGACCCACAAACGGATTGGCTCCCTGGGATTGGCTCCCCCTATGGAAGAAAAAGCAAAACACGTAAAAATAACATAGCAAGACACTTTCCACGGGTGCGCTGGTCTCCCCACGACCCGTGACCTTGACGGCTCTCGGAATTAGGGTAGTTAAAGCCGCGACCGTCGCGAACAACCGGGAGCGCCAAACCGCGTTCCATGCGGGCCGGATTACCTTGGACTGCTGACCCGGCAGCCGCACCCCTGGGGTCCGGCCGGTGCCATAACTCAACTGGCCGTCACCGTCCTCAATTAAGCAGGTGGATGCTTTCGCTCTGTCCGGTAGCGTCCCCTACGCACGCCCGTTTCTCAAAAACTTGATGTTTCAGCTTTCAAGCCTTGGCGCTATCACCGAACACCATCCAGCTGCACTGTCGCTGGGAGCGCATGATCCCGAATCGTCTAGCAGTGTTCCCTTTTCGAAAGAGCTGTCGAACCTCCGAACGAAGCGTTCGCAGCTAGATTCAACAGCATCTGGTACTCGCCAAGACGCGGTGAACCGTCGGCGTGCGACGCAGTGTCGGTGCTAACACTTTTATGGCCCCTTGTACGTCTGGCGCGACGCGACCCTGTCGCGAAACAAACCCCGCGACCCGTGTCTCTTCTCGTGTCTGTCCCCGAAAGGGGACAAAGGGAGGCTTGGGCGAGCCAGCTGTTCCCTCTCTGGCTCCTGCCTGCCTTGAACACTGCTTGCCGCCTCCCGCCGGGGGGCCTCCGGCAGCGGCGGAGCACAAGAGAACGAAAGACGGACGCTGATCTCCAAAAGCCTGTCTGCAAACGGCCCCGTTCCTATTTAGGTCAACAATACGACGGGTGCCAGCAATCGTCGCTAACGCCCTCTTGGAATCGGCAGAAACCCTACTGATCCCTACAGAAGGTCTCGATAATTTCGACACCTAGGGTTAACGTGCGCTGACATCGCACCGTGCACGGACCTCTCAGATTTCACCTTCATCAAAATCAGCAGCCGAGCATCATAACCACTGAGCCAATGCGGTGGCTGCAGCCTTACTTTCAAGCATAAGAAGCTGTAAGTGCAGAGTTAACTATTGCAAAGACTGCACAGCCGCCACGGTGGATCGGCGGTTATGGAGGTCGGGTGATGACTCGAAAGACGTGGTTTCGAAACCGGCAGCGGCGGTTGCATTTCGATGGATGGATGGTTCGCCCCCAGGTAATGGAGACGAACCACAGATGGGAGAAATTATCTCGAGTTCTCCATTACGGCGTCAGTCATAACCTGAGTTGCTTGGAGAGGTTAAAATTCAGAAACCACCTACCAGCAGAGACTGCACATACTACGCAGGGAGTATAGTTTTTGCAAAAAAGCGGCGAGTTGAGCAAGTTGGAACATCTTGAGAAAAAAACAGCCCAGGAACAGGACAAAACAAAAGAAGACGACGGGACAGGCGCTGTCCCGTCGTGTGACACATTTACGCAGGATGACGTGTTCTGGGAGCCCGCACTCTAGCACGTGTTCACAGTTGTATGGAAGCCACAGGCGATATGCAATGCAAGGAATCTTTTGAGTACTTTCTTCCCTTGCCGGGAAGGTTGTTCTTTCAGTGCTACTCATCTACAAAGCAAAAAAAGAAAAAGGCGGTTGACATGCCAAGCGCTGAAATTCACGGCATTTATTCCTTCTCAACGTACAACTGTTGAGCTAGGAGCCGTGCATGAACTCGTCGATTGCTTCTCCGGCGTCTCCGAAGGCATTGCCTACGGTACTTGCGACGGGCCCCGTCCGGGCTTGCTCGGAATCTGCGCATAAAATGAACACAGGGTGTTAGCTCAAGATAGGGCTGCTTGCGGCAACTGTATACCAAATGAATCAGTGGGAAGGACCACGTGTTGGTCTATGTGCGAGAGGAAAGCACTGTATCCCGGCCTTTGTCCCGAACCCCCCCCCCCTAAAAAAAATTCTAATAAGATGACGCAGAGTTGATGATCCATGATGATCTTGCGATTACAATTCCAACCTTTTTATGCGATGCGTTTAACCTTTTCAGTTTCATTCCATAGGAGCTGTCTCTTTTGATTGGCCTGTCTCTTTTGATTGGTGGTCTTGGGCGTCTCCTTCATAGAAAAAGCACACAGTATACATTCCTACCTACACGAAATCAGTTGCTCGCTACTCCAAATTCTATTGCTATCACACTGCACTGGTCACCGTGGCTTTCGCCTACAGTTGCATTTCGCATGCCGCGCCTCGTCAGTACAGACTAAACGAACTGCTTTTTTTTCTCTGAAAATGCTCGGCATTAGGAGATGGAGAAGCTTCATTCGCTGCACTGCCACCGAAGGAGAGACACCTGCCGGGGCCTTATCTGAGGGAAACAAGCCGCAGTGTTCTGACGAGAAACTCACCAACGAAGGATGGGCGGCAGAGGGCAGGAACCGCGGCCAGGGCGACTGCAGGGGGTTGGGGGAAGTACAAAAGCACGTGAATATATGAAATCAAGTTATTCTATTCATTGTTGTATCGTGCAATAACGTGATAGTGAGAATAATTCATTCCGCTTTCAATGCACGAAAAAGTTGTATTTATTCTAGTTCACGTATATATTCTTTTCTGTTTTTCCTGGGCTCAATTGTATCTCTGCCGGGAGATGTTTTTCTCCAAAAATGGAACGAAGACCCTCCTTTAAAACAGCGTGTCAGAGAGTTCACGTTGAAGGCCCCGCCTCGGTGGCTCAGTGGCTATGGTGCTCGGCTGCTGACCCGAAAGACGCGGGTTCGATCCCGGCCGCGGCGGCTGAATTTCGATGAAGGCGAAATTCTGGAGGCCCCTGTACTGTGCGATGTCAGTGCACGTTAAAGAACCTCAGGTGGTCGAAATTCCCGGAGCCCTTCACTACGGCGTCCCTCATAGCCTAAGTTGCTTCGGGACGTTAAACCCCAATAAACCAAACCAAACCAGTTCACGTTGAAGCAACGTCCTTTAAACGTTCGTCTTAAAAATCTTCCACGCTATTGGTGGCCTGCTCGAGTAAACGCTGTTGTGTAGAGGATAGCCTCGGGAGCTTATAAGGTTACCACGATGTCAGCAAATCAGCCTAATCAAAGGCTGTTTAACCAACAGAAGCAGACTTTAATGCGTGCTTCTGGGGTTGTAGTGAAAATTACGTTTTAAGGCTGCACTGAAATGCACCACGAACGATGCACTTTCGGTAACTTGTCCAACTTGCCAGTTTAAGTTGCAGAAGGTTCTCTCCCAGGCACTCGAAAGCTATAGCGGTAATTCGTGCCCATGCTAAGAGGAAGTGACGCACAGCCTTATTTTATAGTACATTCCTACGGACCCTTTCATAAGGAAGACGGCTATGTAAAAGCCGCCCAGATGTGTATGCTATTTTTTTTTTCATTTTTGCTTACCTTGCTACACTCAAACAGCCCCCTTCACGTTTAGGAAAGACTACAACCTCATGTATCTATGGGTTTAGTAATAATAATGCAAGCCCGGCTGCAAAGTCTCACCAAGAACGGCGAGGGCCAGAATCATGACAGTGGAGCAAAGGCGAGCCATTTTCACTGGATAGCAAGGCCGAGAAGCAGTGGATTTCACCTGCGCAGTAACAATAGCAGTGAATAGATTATAAAAAAGCATCATGGACAATATCTTTCCCTAAGCGGTGGTGGCAGCCGCTGGCAAGAGAAAGATTTCACAAGCTTAGGAGTCTGCCCATGATGTCTATAGCGTGCTACTTCTTCTTTTTCGAAAACGCGCAAATACTGAAGAAACTGCGGAAGATCGGTATGCGAGCATTAAAACGATAGATGAATAAAATCAGAGCGCACCTTCGGACAAGAATGTTCATGTGTAGTAACTCACCAGCAAGCTGAGATGCTCTCGATTCAAGGATGGGCAGTCGATATGGTCTGAGTTTGCGACCGGCTAGATGCTGTATTTATACACATCGTCAACGTGGTCATCATCGTGGCCGCATTGTGTAGTGTCATCGCTGCCACTGATACAGGAAGCTTCAAGAAATAAAAAAAGTTGACTCATTTCTCTACAGGGGGAAACGATCGCTCGAACACTTAACGATGAGTTCAATAGCGTGCAATGAACCGAATTGCACAGCGTAAGAATCAAGATGGCATGTCTCACGTGGGTCATGCGGCTGTTACTTTACAAAGCTTCCGGTTAAGCAGGAAATGCTTGTTCATTGTTGAGGTGCACAGTTTGGCCTTGCACAAGTATGGTCATCACGGAAATTATTACATCGATCAATACTTCCTTAATGAGAGCAATGACACGTCACTATCGTGCCATGGGATCGGCCATGCGATAAATATTAGTGGCGTGTTAATATTCGGATTTTTTGGAATCCGAATTGAATGTCTTACTATTCGATACTCTTAATCGAATTTCATGCTATTCGATTCTCTGAACGCATCAAGTAGTGCGCTATTAAAATTATTCGGAAAGAATTTAATCCTGTGTCAAGTTTTCGAGCAGTCTTTTAATATTTGGTACCTCGTTCGCCTATGGTTCTCTTCGAAGAGTGTTGCACAACCAAAAGCTACGCCGCTCTGCACTCTGAAGCACTCGTTCTGCACGTAAATAATTATTAAGTGCCGTGCCGCTGACCGTTCGTGAAACAGTGTTCATAATGCTCATAGATATGACATTCAAGGTTGGGCGACGCGACAAGCCTCAATCAGGCTTAGTGAAGCCTGAATTCACTCCTGATAGTGGAGGCCATCCCTCAACCTCTCGTCCCGCTCATAAACTGAGATTTGGCAATTGTTCGCCGTCGTGATCTGTTGGGCTCCATCATTTCTGGTACGTGGGACATATCGATATACTAACTTCGCGTCTTGTATTCCCTTGTGGAGACCACCATTGCGTATTCCGAGAGCTGCAACTTTGAACTCCACGACTTATCCCTCTGTGACGCTTTGTGCACAATAGTCTGCAAGTGGAACTCGCAGCTTTTTGGGGAAGTGTGCTGCACCCAGCAGTAATTTCATTGCTTCAGGTAAAGGAAGCTTCTCTCATGTCGCAAGTAGGATGCTGTTTCGTGTCGTGTGCCGAATGCAGTAAATAATAATTCGCTAAATAAGGAACGGGTCGAAGGCAATCCGCCATTCTTATGCAGACAGATTTTGTAACTGTTAATGGTATCATTCCTTTTAGTGCGATCTCGGGTTGTTTGTGGGTCTGCTAAGATCTTGCGATCTTTCGGAAGGGTATATGCTTGGGTTTGTTGGTTCATATTTGAAACGTAAAAACCGTAGCGCAAAGAGACAAGGACACAGAAAGAACAACACACGGCGCTATGTTGTCGCCGTGTGTTGTCGTTCTTTCTGTGTCCTCGTCTCTTTGCGCTACGGTTTTTACGTTGCGATGTTTGTTGGTTTGGGCCGAGTGAAAGGAGCACGCAAAAAGAAATCAAGTAAATGTCCGTGATTGGGATTCGATCCCATGGCGTCGCGAACAGATCAGCGTCGCTGGCGCTGCGCGAGAGCACCGTAGGCTGTCGCCGTCTTCATTAACTTCCAGCTGTGGCGCGAAGGCACAGAGAATTCTGTCTTCATCGTCGTCGTTAGCGTTCATGCAAGTCTGCTTTCATATTATAGGTGTGTAGAATTTAGGGAAAAATGTTGCGTCATTTTTTCCCCCGCAAGTTCAAGATTAATATGCATCCTCAATACAGAAATTGAAGACACATTGGTTCGGATCTTTGCTTGACAAGTCGTGGCATCTCTCTAAAAAAGTCGCTTCTTTGGATTTCAGGCTAAAAAACTAACATCTTTCTCGACGCCTGAATATACAACGTAGGTGCGAAAATAGTTGTCTTCGATGGAAACAGAAAATCGGGCCTCAGAGGATTATAGCCGCCTTTAGCGCGGCACTGTTTCGCATGAATATTCATTTTGTACGAATATTCGCACAAGTATCGAAAATTCACTCGAATATTAGACCTGTATACTTCTTGATTGCTTAATTATTCGACTCATATTCGATTACATTTTTTTTTATAACAATCGTATTCAATTCAGTAGCGAAGCTAGCCTATTGGTATTCGTTTCAGCTCTGAAAAAAAAAAAGAAGCTATTCGCAAACCCATACTAAACATCAATTTCGTACAGCTCGCGTTAATGATACCACAAAGTTTGTATCTATAGATGCTTATAGTCGAAGGAAGCTTATAATTATCCGGTCAGGTGTTCTGTATCGTGTACTGAAAATATAGCAGCGTCAGACACTGCTCTATGTTTAAAGTGTGGGTGAACGTACGGCACCGCTACCGCGGTGTGGAACAGTAGTTTTTTATCGTTCCGCAACAGCGTAGCACAGAATGCAGCATTTCCCGCGCTGAGCAAACATAAATGGATATCCCGATGCCGCCGAAAGAATGACAATTATTGCACTGCAGGCGCAGTAAACAGCCGACTGGCTCAAAGAAAAAGCATGCGGCTAATCCACAAAAAGCGATTTCCTGGATAACCGGAAGTTTTGCCGAGTAAGAGCCACATCACTGGTAATATGTCAAAAGCTTGCTATTTCTTATGTTGTGCCATGAAGTTCATTGCACGATGATGAATTTGGCGTTTACTATTTGTGCAGTCGTTTTCCTGCACTCAGGAATTCATGTGCTTTTTTCAGGCTTCCATGTTACCGATGGCATTGACGTCACACCTTAAAGGGCGACTGCAGCACTTTCTTGAGAATTTCGCGATATTCAAGGATGCAAATCTATATAGGCTGTAGCTAAGTCATGCCAAGTGTTTTTGCACTAACATTTAAAATAATGACGTAATCGGCGATTTAATTTTGCGCTTCTCCGTAATGCACCGTAGAAGTGCAGAGAAATTTAGCGTGACGTGACGTAAGCTATGATTTCAAATTACCACATTCGTCAGCCACACCCTGCCCTGACTCGTTAAACGCCGCCAAACAACTCTCGGCAGGGTTTGCCTTCGGTGGCGTTGCTTTTTTTCCTTCAAAGCTGGCATTTCTACGATGGAAATGTATGCATACTTTAGATGACGTTATTATGCGACCCCTCACGTTGTGTTGTGTGCTGCGGAGAAACTGCGGTGTGCTGCGGAGAAGGGCGTCCGGATTTTAATCGGCGATTACTTCACTATTTCAAGTGATAGCCCAAAAATACTTCGCAAGCTTTACGTGCAGGCTTCACACATTCGACCCTCTTAAGCTCGTTGATTTCTAAAACCTATGCAGTTTCCCTTTAAGGTCATAGTCCTCAGGACTTTGACGCCGTACATAAAGAGGGTATCGAGTCAGAGCTCGCATAAACGACGTCCACTGCCCGTCGCTTGAAGCAACGGTATTGCGGATTGTTGTTGAATAAGGCCGAAAAATATTCCCTCTGGTGAGGGTGCTCTGTTTTTTTTTTATCTGACCTTTTAATTTTTGAAATCTGTCCTCTATAAGACTTCTGAGATCTGTGCATGCCTTTCTCTATTTGTGGACGGGAGCCCTAACGTCCAGCTCCGTCATGGAAATGCGGTCACGTTTACATGAACTATAAGCATTAAGGCAGTGCGGGCCTAATTTGATCTAGCTGTGTTATAGCTTATAGCTCATACGCCATTTACCACTTCATCGAGCCGCGCGGAGTGTTCACAAGAGCGATTCGAAAACAGCTCGAGAACCACCTGACCAGCGAAAACCTGGACCAGCAAGTGTGGATCCTCCAGCTAGTCCACAAGTCAGCTGCCGCCAGCGGAGCCCTGGACTAGGGGCCCCGGCAACCCGGCTACTGCGGATTGATCTATGTTAATTAAAAGTTTTCTTTCTTTCTCTCTCTCTCCACGCGAATTTGATGTCAATAAAAAAGGTGCTGTGGTGTGCGATAGCCGCAACTATGACTTCAGCGAAGGAATCAGTATTTACTTTCGTACCTTTCATATGATGAGGAATGGTACAGATTAACCTCACATGGCACAACGTTGCGCACCATAAATTCTTCAGCTCGTGATTAGTACTTTGCCCGTCCTTCCTCACGCTTTCGCTCCACTCTTGTTAACGTCATTAGTTTTGAGCACGAAATGCTTTTAATTCCCGTTGTTGGTGCACAGCGGGTGACCTTGGGGCCAGAACGAAGGAGAACACGGAATCGAATCTAAATCAAATTTGGAGAAACTTTCAGTTCACCTGCTGCTACGTGCTGTGCTGCCGCTGGAGCTTCGCATGCGGCAACAAGAGATTATTCGTGGTCCCGTGCTATCGCGCGGCACGAAGGAGCCTAAGCTTTGCCCTTCAGCTCGAGAAGGCAAACGCAGTGCTGATGGCAATCGACAAGCGAGGCGAATGCCCCGCTTGAGTTGCCATCATGATGCACGCGAGCCCTAGAACGCAGCTCCCGTGGCGGCATCTATACGACCACGGCCAGTAACCATCTCCGATTTGTTGTTCGACATGGTGTCGGCGGCGTTTAGGGCCCGGGCTGGCGCGGAAGCCACAGGGGTCCCGCTCTAGGGACCCATTGTAGAATTTGCAAGGGGCTGGCACTTAAGGCCTGTTCTCACTCTCTCATGTAAATAGCCTTCAATAAATGTTTTACACCACCACCACCAGCCGCAGCGAGCCTCCCAGCAGTCTATGTAGCACGTGCAGGCACCATACCCTCTTCTTCAACAGGTGTCGAGCACTGGAATAATACAGGATTACACTTACCTGCTTAAGAGGGGAAACGCGAAAGCCTTTTCCTTTCCTCTCTTTCTCCTTTAATTCTTCATGCTCGAACCCACGGCCTTCACGGAACCCGAATCCACGACCTTCATGTGACCCGAGCCCTCTAGCTTTGCGCGACTGGAACGCACGACCTACAGTGAATTCGAACCCACGACCTTCTAGTGACTCGACCCCACGACCTTTGCAGTACTACAACTTATGATTGACAGTTCGTGCGGTCACTTTTGTGGACAGCTCCCATTTACAACTTCCGCCCACGAGCACGTTTGCGGACAGCATCTGTCTTCAAATTCCGTCCACGCCATTTCTGAGCCAAGGAAGGTTTTCGCCTTAATTTTCAGAAGGAACTTAAGGCTGCTTGAAGGCGGAAGCGTGTGTGCGTGTGCGTGTGCGTGTGTGTGTGTGTGTGTGTGTGTGTGTGTGCGTGTGTGTGTGTGTGCGTGTGTGTGTGTGTGTGTATGTGTGTGTGTGCGTGCGCGCGTGTGCGTGTGCGCGTGTGCGTGCGCGCGTGTGTATGTGTGTGTATGTGTGTGTGTGTGATCGTGAGCGTTCGTCCTCAACCCCGGTTGCACACTGAGAAAGGAAAAGAAGAAGCACCTCCGAACGCTGATTCCACAAACGCTGAATCAGCAAAGGTGCAGTGAAACACTCGAACACTCGGTTGTCACAGCGTAGTGAGTCTACTCGGTCGCCTCGAAAAAGATTGCTCCTAGTTAGCGCACGAAGCCAGGCACGGTGCGGTCAGCCCAACAGCATTGTGTTATAACAACATGTGATGCAGTGTCATTGTCCTGCCCATGCAACGCACAATATCCTGCTTATTTCTGGTGTCGCAGCTGTCCTGACTCTCTGGAACACAATGTCACGTGCCACGCCGAAAAGAGGCGCAAGCATCATACCACATGATGCCACGATTCAGCTGCATCACGCCGCCCCTTCCCGGCACCCTTTAAGCGTAGCCCTTGCAAGTGCAGTCATGTGCAGTCTCACGCCTTTATACTAACCCTCTCAGTTAAGGACTTTTCCTTATCGCCGTTTCACGTCTATACAATAAAGAGATTGCCTAACTTAGCTCAGGTTTCCCCAGCACACCATCTCTGTCCCAGCGCTACAAATGCGAAGAGAAAAAATAAGCACAAATAACTATGCTCCAGGCATATCCCCCGCTCCCGTCATGTCGCTTTACAAACGCGATGGCTACCCTGGTAGCGTGCAGTAGCAGATGTTCCTTCAAACAAAGGTATCGATATGGCATCTCTGCCACATGAGATTCTGCCTACAGTAAGGACCTCGAGCCTACTTTCTTCGCAGATGGCCAGAAGTCCCGGATAAGCCAACTTGCTAATACTGCTGGAAACCCCTTCGGAGACGCCGGATAAGGGGCCGACAAGTACGTTCATGGGTTTTAGGAGCGGCTTGGAGGATTACACGTTTATAAGCAATAAAGACTATGATTTGCAGCGCGCGCTCAAACGCCCGTTCTACGCTCCCCGGACGTGTGTCAGCCAGCGTCAATACGTTAATCTTGTCGGTTTCGAATCAGCCTACCGAGACCAATAAATTTTCATCTCAGTAGGTGACCACGTTCTATCCAATAAATGTAGTGTGAAACATAGAGTATTCTGGAAACTATGAATTGCAGTGCATGCAGTTCTTTTTCTGAGTAGGTAAGGGCTAAAGAAAGTGATCGCCTTCATATGGCTTCAGTTGTTATCCTAGATAATATTAATCTCTCCAGCAATTATAGACAGTATACTAAATGTCTCTGTATACACAAAGGGAAGTGTTTGCACATCTTACTTCGTTTTATACATCGGGCAGCGGCGCATAGACAGAGTAAAAGGACGGGTAGGCAATACCTGGGCACTTTTCAGTGATGCAGAAAACCCAATTGCACAAGACGAAGGTGTCCTAACGATGTCTCGTTTTGTTTTGCATTCAGTTTGGATCGCGAAGGAACACCTTGACACCGCCTAAACAAAAGTAAATTATGACGCTATACTGGGAGCGCTAACCACCGGCGCCTTAGATATATGGTGCAGTACAGCATTACATCCTATGGTACATTGTGGCACGGCATAAAGTATGATATTATATGGCATGGTAGGCATGTGGCGTGCTGAAGGGCGCAGCGTTACAGGAGAGCTATAGTGCGCTCTCTCACTGTGACTCTATTGAACGATGCTATGATTATTCCATCTTTGCGCATTGCGGTGGCAAGGGTCTCTGACGCAAAATATCACACCATGGCAGTCCCCTTCTTTCTCGAGTCGCCTTCGCAGTAAACAACTCATGAAACAGTTGCGCTGACAAAACTTCCCGTGCGTCAGGGTGGTCGGCCACTAGCACATTATTCTCGCAATTTTTGGAAACGCGAAAGAAAGGCACGGCAAGACACACTTGTACACATGACAATTTAATTGCAGTCAGAATTGTTTATTGCAACACGAAGTCTAGAAACAAGGAAAAACTAAAATGAAATACACGTAGCCGCAAAAATTTGCAGGTCGTTTAGCTCTGGTTAAACTTAGTGCGTACGTGATAGCTTCACGACGTGGCTTCCCGCAGTCGCCGTTGATGTCGGTGGCAGTATACAAGCGGACTTTCCGCTTCTTCACCCACCGTTCTTCTGAAGAACGACCGCTTCGCACCCTCTGTTTATAAAGTGGCCGAGCAATGACACGCTTCTGTAGCTCCTGCGCATGCGCGACAAGCGCGGCGGCGCCCCTGTGACGTCACGCCGGGTGCACCTGCTGCGCGGCTCATGCGCAGTCGCGGCTTCGGCTCGGCCCGGAGACCTTGGCTTTACATAGCGTAGTGAAGCTGTCACTTCAAAAGTGATGAAGTGAAGAACAGAAATACAAGAAAAGCACAATTAAGTCTCCCCTTTTTTTGCCCAAATCGTGATCGTCCAATAAATTTTACTTTGATCCTGGGCGAGCGATTCAATATTTGCCCAATTAGATGTCGCCTGGTGACTTGATGTGCTTCAAATATTTTACACACAACGCTTAAAAATCAAGGTTTCACCAAGTCCAAGAAAGGAAGAACGATCTCAAGGCGGGAATGTGCGGCAAGCCATGGTGTCGCTCCACCGACGAGTGACACAACCACAGTCAGCGTAAAATATGCCCGTTTATTCAAGGCGAAACCAACGCTTCCAAAAGGGCACACCACAGAACATAGCGGCGGCGCCAAGCATGTGGTTGAGGCTCTCCACAGTGCAATTCTAAGGTTACAAAAAAAAAAAAAAAACGGGCGCCAGAACCTGAGCGCGGAAGAACAAAAAACATTGGGTAGAATGGACAAAGAGGAAAAGAAATATCACAGTGAGACGCGAAATGGACGAAGCGGCAAGAGTAAGGGTCCGAAGCAGTACATGAAACCTGGCTGCTCGCGCAGCAGGCACTCACGCCAAACAGCTATTCCATCTTTGCCGTAGTAACTTCCGTCTTCTCTCGCCATCCTCTTAGGGTGTCGGCCTCGCAGGGTGTGTTGGCCACCGAATGCGTGTCTGCAGCGCCCCCGCAGATTCGATGCGCTCACAAATGCCATCTGAAAACGCTGTGCCAAATAGTTAATGGATACTGAAAATTTGATAATTGGTTCTAAGGAAGGAAACACTCATAACTTTTTGACTCTCGGAGAACACGTCAAGCGCTCTGAGGAGGAATCAAAGGACGAGAAAGTGAAATAAGGATGAGTTAACAATTAAGTTGCCATAGTGGAGGGCTCCAGTTCAAATTTCGCGCACTTGGCGATCGTTAACGAGCACTGATGTGGACCGCACAGCACGCGAATGCGTTTTGTGTTTCGCTTGCATAAAAACTCAAAAGGCATGTGCGGTGCGATGTCAGTGCACAATAAAGATCCCCAGGTGGTCGAAATTTTTCTGGAGACCTTCACGACAGTGATCTGCACACAGTGCAAAAGACTACAAATTATGCAGGAGTGGTGAGAGCTGTGGTGTTTGCCCAGTGGTGTAAGGGCGCGGGGTGTGAAGCTGATGTTTTCTGTACCGCCGGTTCAAATCTTGCTTGATGTTGAAAATGTATTTTAGCCCAGACGAAAAGTTTACGAGTGCTCCGGAATCATAATCAGTTAGCCCTCATGATCACGGTCAGGTCCTTTCTCATTTTGGGCTTCAGGTTCAGGAGATGTTCTGCTTCACACGCCTAGAATGGGAGCTAAAAGCATGATTACATGCGTTAAAAAAATTGGAAGGGACACTTAAACCCCGCGTTAAGGAAGTGACGTGACAGCGTTAATGAGTTAATGATGCATATATGCAAAATAATCGGCGTCGGTTAAGGAATACGCCACTGTGCTGCTATAGCAGGCGCTGCCACCATTGCGGCCTGTGCGACCCAATTTGCTCTTCCCGAGGAAACTCTCGCGATGAACTATTAATTTAACTGCCACCTGCCAGGGTGGTCAGTTTGCTCACAATCCTCTGGGAAGGTTGTGATGACGCCACAAGGTCACGTGACCTAGGTGGCCCACCTAGGTTGCTTCTCAGGCGGGTGGCCACCCTGCGCCACCATATTTTTTTCGCTCACAACGCGGACAACGCAGACGCCGGAATTTCTGGGTAACGGGGACTTAAAATGCTATCGCGTCAAAAAGAAGGGGGAAAGAGAGCGAGAGAGAGTAGTTAATGCAGGTACCATCTTTCCCATGCAGCCTAGACCGAGGAAAAAGCGGTCTGGCGCCTGAGCGACGATGCTCTGGCTGCTGATAGCGTAAAAACCAGCACCATGAAAACGCCCTATGGAAACTTATAGAGCCCTCAACCCCTCCACTTGAAGAGACGGGACGGCTCCCGAGAGAAAAAAATTCAGGGGGCACTTTGGCTCTCTAAAGGGCTGCAAGGTGAAAGCGTTTCCTGGCGCACTGTCTTTCTTTTATTTTTCATATTTTTAATGTTATTTTTATGTTTGTTTTTTCTTATTTTAATTTTATTTCGTTAAATGAAACCCATGCATTCATTAGATGCACCTTTATTCATGCTCAAACCCTGAGCGCTCTTCCCGCCCCCACTGTATCGTTCTGTCTACTTCGGGCTTATGGGTCATGATGTTTTAAAGCGAGTGTGTAAAATACCAATTTCTACTTCCACAAAAACATTTTTAGATAAATTACACACCGAAACTCTACCTGTCAAAGCATGGCTCGATAGGAAAAACATTTTTGTGTCTTCTGTAAACTGCCGCTTGTGCAATGTGCTTGAAATAATTGAACATTGTTTTATATACTGCAAAGACGCGAATTTGTTTTGCGATGTGTTGCAGATGACGCTACAGAAAAATTTTCTCCTAAATTCCTACAGTGTGCGCTACCTTTGTTGTTTCCCAACCTTACTAGAAACCGTATGATATGATTCTTCTGATCGGACTTCAAAGCCTTTGGAAACCCGCATGCAAGACCGCAACGTTTAACCTGTTGTTTCGCCCAGAATTCATTTTAGCCGAATATTGCTGCACGTAACGGACATTTACAAAGGATTTGACTTTTTACTGGATTGGTTTCCTCTCCTGATGCGCTGTACATCCTTACCGGCCTTTCAGTTCTAATATGTTTACTATCATGGTTGTGCCACGTAGCGCCTACTTAGGTGCTCTGTAAATATAGTTTTTTATGTGTGTGTCTGTACACACACACATATGTATGTATATCCTTTCTGTACAAAGCCAAGTAAATAAATACCATGAAAGAAAGAAAGAGCCTTCGTGGCGGAGTGGTAGCG
Source organism: Amblyomma mixtum (assembly GCF_055824585.1). Taxonomy (NCBI): domain Eukaryota; kingdom Metazoa; phylum Arthropoda; class Arachnida; order Ixodida; family Ixodidae; genus Amblyomma; species Amblyomma mixtum. The sequence goes on along the minus strand of NC_143012.1, from coordinate 314,018,235 downwards.
TCTCCACTTCAATTGCCAAAGGCGCTGGTTAAGTTCCCAACCTTGACACAGTTTATTTTTTTGAAGTACTGACGCCGAAACGCGGACACTTTTGCTAACATTCCTTGGTCACGACAGTATGAGGCGTTTAAGGCTTTCGTCTTAAAACTGCTGGGAAGGAAGGGACATAGTAAAATAAAAGAAAACACGAGGAAACATAAAACAACGAGCAACGCGAGCGGAGGAACCCCAAGGAGGGGAGATAAGGAAGGCGTCCCCGCAGAGGAGCAGTGGAGAGAGGCTGACGAGGCTTCGAGTGGAGGGAGAATCACTCAGTACTCGGCCACGAAACGATGTAGGGCGCTACCGTGATCTCCTTTCGTGAAGACTCCTGCACCTGCACAGTGGCAGGTATGCGGAAGCACGCATGTGCAGACCGCTCCTTGCAGTAACACATCGGTATAGCGGATTACAGATAGAAGACGTTGACAGACAAAGAAGACTTAATCTTTGGGTTCCTGACCTCCCAGAGCGACTTAATGTATGGGGGACGCTGTACTGAAGAGTCCGGATAATTTAACCACCTAGGGTTCTTAACGGGCTCTGACATCGCACCGTGAACGGACCTCTAAGATTTCGAATCCATCGAAATCAGCAGCCGAGCACCATAACCACTTAGCCAATGCGGCGGCTGCAGCCTTACTTTCAACCTTAAGAAACTGTAAGTGCAGAGTTTACTATTGCAGAGACTGTACAGCCGCCGCGATGGACCGGCGGTTATGGCGCTCGGGTGCTGACTCGAAAGACGTGGGTTCGATACCGGCAGCGGCGGTTGCATTTCGATAGATGGACGGTTCAAATCCAGATAATGGAGGCGAACCACAGATGGGAGAAATTATCTGGAGCTCTCGATTACGGCACTTATAACCTGAGTTGCTTTGGGACGTTACAATTTATAAACCATCAACCATCGGAGACTGCACATACTACGCAGGGAGTATAGTGTTTGCGTGTGACACATTTACGCAGGATGACGTGTTCTGGGAGCCCGCACTCTAGCACGTGTTCACAGTTGTATGGAAGTCACAGGCGATATGCAACGCAAGGAATCTTTTGAGTACTTTCTTCCCTTGCCGGGAAGGTTGTTCTTTCAGTGGTACCCATATACAAAGCAAAAAAAAAAAAAAATAGGCGGTTGACATGCCAGCGCTGAAAATCGCGGCATTTATTCCTTCTCAACGCACAGTTCCTTCTCAACGCCCTGCAGTCATCCTGGCCGCGGTTCCGGCCCTCTGCCGCCCATCAGGCATCGCGGGACAGACTGGTGAGTTGCTCGCCGCAATGCTGCGCAACGTTTTCCTCAGATCTTTCTTTCTCACGTGCCTCTCTAGAGGTGGCGGTCTTGTCGATATCCTCGCGGCCGAGCGTTCTATTTTTTTCCCCTGGAAAGAAAAATATAAAGTAATTATTTTAATGTTTAGTTACTGTGCATGGAATGCACAGCGCAATGTGACCAAAGCAGTGTGATAGCAATTTAATTTGCATCAGAGGCCACCTGATTTCGCGCAGGAACAATATGGTCTGTTGTGTTTTTTGGATGAGAGGACGACGTCCTAGAGCTCAAGTCAAAATAGAAACGCCGTTACACGACAAGCCGGAATGAAACGCAAGCCTCCCACGGATTTCAACTGAAATAGGCTCCATGCATCGCATGAAAATTTTGGAATTATAAGCTTCAGATCATCATGGGTTAACTCTGCGTCATCTTGTGTGTGCGTGTGCGTGTGCGTGTGCGCGCGTGCGCGTGCGTGTGCGCGCGTGCGCGTGCGTGTGCGTGCGCGCGCGTGCGTGTGCGCGCGCGTGCGTGTGCGCGCGCGTGCGTGTGCGCGCGCGTGCGCGTGCGTGTGTGCGCACACGCACGCGCGCACACGCACACGCACACACGCACACGCACACACGCACACGCACACACAAGATGACGCAGAGTTGACCCATGATGATCTGAAGCTTATAATTCCAAAATTTTCATGCGATGCATGGAGCCTATTTCAGTTGAAATCCGTGGGAGGCTTGCGTTTCATTCCGGCTTGTCGTGTAACGGCCTTTCTATTTTGACTTGAGCTCTAGGACGTCGTCCTCTCATCCAAAAAACACAACAGACCATATTGTTCCTGCGCGAAATCAGGTGGCCTCTGATGCAAATTAAATTGCTATCACACTGCTTTGGTCACATTGCGCTGTGCATTCCATGCACAGTAACTAAACATTAAAATAATTACTTTATATTTTTCTTTCCAGGGGAAAAAAATAGAACGCTCGGCCGCGAGGATATCGACAAGACCGCCACCTCTAGAGAGGCACGTGAGAAAGAAAGATCTGAGGAAAACGTTGCGCAGCATTGCGGCGAGCAACTCACCAGTCTGTCCCGCGATGCCTGATGGGCGGCAGGGGGCCGGAACCGCGGCCAGGATGACTGCAGGGCGTTGAGGGAAGTAAAAAAGCACGTGAATAAACGAAATCAAATTGCCGTACTGATTGCTGTATCGGCGAATAATGTGATAACGAGAATAAATCATTCGGCTTTCACTGCACTTGAACGTTGTATTCAGGCTAATCAATGTATACATTCTGTTCTGTTGGTCATGAGTTCAATTTTGTCTGTTCCGAGAGTTGTTTTTCGATGCTTCAAACATGGAACGAAGGCCGTCCTTTAAAACAGCGTGCCACAGAGTTCGCATTGAAACAACGTGTTTTAAGCGTTCGTCTTAGCAACCTCCCACGCTACAGCTGGCCTGCTCGAGCAAAATCTGTGGTGTGGGCCACACTGCTGTGTATGAATATAGTTACCACGATGCAGTGAAATCAGCCTAATGGGAGGCTATTCCCATAAGCGTCTGATTTTAATGCTTGCTTCCGTGGTTATACAGAAAGTTACGTTTAAAGGCTGCGTTGAATGGTAGTAAGAACGGTTTACTTCGGGTAACTTGCTCAACTTGACGCTTTAAGTTAGGGGGGGGGGGGGGGGGGGTTCTGTCTCAGTCAGTCACTCAATAGTTAGCGATATTTCGCGCCGATGCTAAGAGAGAGTGACGCACAGATTGAAGGAAGTATAACAGCCTTATTGTATGGTACATTTCGCCTTTGTCTCTGTCGACGCCGTCCAGACGTTTCATGCTGATTTTCTTCGTTCATTTTTAATTACCTTGCTCCACTCTGTCCCTTGATCTTTTAGCAAAGAGCACAACCTCATATGAATATATATATATATATATATATATATATATATATATATATATATATATATATATATATATATATATATATATATTTATATATATATATATAGGTTTAGTAATAAAGATGCAAAGCGTGCAAAGTCTCACCAAGAACTGCCAGTGCCAGAATCATGACAGTGGAGCAAATTTAAGGCGAGTCATTTTCGCTGGATAGCAGGGACGAGAAGCAACGGATTTCACCTACGCACGAACAACAACATCAAACAGGCTGTAATAGCACTAAGGATGATACTATTCCCGAAGCGGCGATGACAGCCGTTGGCAAGAGAACGATTTCACAGACATTGCAATCTGCTCACTATGTCTATAGCATACTACTTATATTAAAATTACTATGGGTAGAGAAGAGCAGCTACAATGCGGATGCCTGACAGTCCTTTCTTCTTCTTTTCTGCATAGATTCCCGTTCCTCTTGGCATGTGGCTATCTGCACCCCACCAAGAACACACCGACATCAACGTAACGTCACCGTGGCTTGTGGACGCGAACTGATCGGCTGATGTCATCGATTTCGACAACTTTTTCCTGCCCTCAGCGCCGCCATGCGCCCAAGGAACATCCGCATCACCCACCGAGGATTTAAAAGCCAGCGGTTTCAAATGTTATGAAGCTTTTATTGTTAGGAGGCGACATTGAGACAAACCCTGGTCCGAATCCAGGTGAAGCTAACTCAAATGCTGATGTGCTGCTATTGCAGCACCGTCAGCTAAATCAGATGCCTGCCACGCTGAGCTGGTGGATAGCTTAACCCAGCTTAAGGCAAACCAACTTCAGCTAGAGCAGAAAGTGTGTGATCTCAATACCAGGCCCACGATGTTGAGTCCCACCTACAGTCATTGCATGTTGAATGTTCCCCCGCACTCACAGGAGCTATATCCGATACCGTTCATGCTGAGTCTGCTGCAATAAATTCACAGCTAGACCATCTCGAGGACCGGTCTCGTCAAGACAATCTTATCTTTCACAGTGTCCTGAACACCAGCTCAAAGACCTGGGCTGAGTCTGAAGAACACGTTCGCAAAATTCTTTCTGACGGATTAGCCCTATCGTTTCCTGATGAGGGTATCCACCGGACTCACAGACTGGGCTCGTATGTATCGGAGGGATGTCGACCTATCATTGTGAATTCCCCCAAATTAAGAGACAACATTTTATCGCAGCGGTCGAAGTTCAAAGGTTCTAAGATAGCGATTAGTGAACATTTCTTTCGCGCCACACGCCAGTCCCGCAAAAAGCTGGCCGTGTTCGGGAAGGCTTCAGGAGAAAAGTACTTATTGCGAGCAAGCCGAATGTACATAGATAAAAAATGCTACATCTACTGTTCGACAACAGATCGTGTTTGTGAAGCAGATTTTGCCGACAACCGTTCAAGTGCCAACAGACACCAATCTGTTTCGGATTCCATGGATAAAACCACGAGTGTATCATGCACTGCTAGTAGTTCACCGCAATAGCTACCAACACGCCCAGCCGCAAAGCCAGTTTCCTTTATTTTTTTTTTATGTGTGCAGTGTCCGCAACAAACGTGACGATTTGTTTTCAGTTATTGACGCGTGTTCAGCCGACATTAACTTAACCGAAACATGGCTCTCGAGCGATATTGCAGATCATGAAATCTTTGTATGTGAAAGTTCTTTCAAATTTTTGCGTACTGGTGGCGGGGTACTGATCACCGTACGGGATGGTTTGAAATTTTGTGAAGTTAGATATTGCTTCATCGTTAGAAATTGTGTGCACGTGCCACTCTCGGGTACCGTGATTTTATTTTTTGCGTGTGTTATCGCGCATCCACTTCGTCCATTTCATTTAGTTCTGATCTACATGACGTATTAAATGAGTTAATTATCCGGTTTCCTTCAAGTCCAAGCTTTCTTTTTGGCGATTTAAATTTTCCAGCAATTAACTGGCATGAATCTCCTCCTACATCTGGTGGTTCATCCGAGTGCTCTCACTTCATCAACCTTTGCTTGGATTTCAATTTTAAGCAGCTTGTGCTTCAGCCTACGCTGACATCTTTGGGCGGCCGGGACATACCGACATTACGGGAAATCAGGAGGCGGATAGGATAGCTCGAGGGTACGCAACAAACCGAGGATCCAACATTGCCGACACCGCTGAGGAACCCGAGCCGGTAGCCCAAAGGTATACAGACATTCTTAACTACTACAGAGGGATCAGACGTAAATACCCGCCCCCACACAAACAACTCAATAGAAAAGACGCCGTAGCATGGCGGCAGTTACAAACGGGAACATTCCCGTGCCTAAACATCCTAAGCAAAATCTGCCCCACACAGTACAAGAGCGAGTGCCCGTGGTGTGGAGACAAACCAACATTATACCATACCACATGGGCATGCCAGAAAATAGACAAGCTACCCAGTGGAGAGAGGCTGACGCGGCTTCAAGCGGAGGGAGAATCACTCAGTACTCGGCCACGAAACGATGTAGGGCGCCACCGTGATCTCCTCGCGTGAAGACTGATGCACCTGCACATTGGCAGATATGCGGAAGCACGCATGCGCAGACCGCTCCTTGTAGTAAAGCATCAGTATAGCGGATTACAGATAAAAGACGCCGACAACTAAAGAAGCCGTAATCATTGGGCTTCTGACCTCTCAGAACGACTTAATATATGGGGGGCGCTGTAGTGGAAGGAGTAAATGTTTCACAACGATAAAGGTTCTTTGACTCATCCTTCCTTTTTTTTTTTTTTCCATTTATTTATTGGTCTTTGTTGCATTAAAAAATGTACGCAAACACTGCCCGGACCCATAGCCAACGGCTAGTAACGGGTCCAATGGAAAAAAAGGTATACAAACATGCAGGCAACAATGTACCAAAATAAAGACAGTAAGTTAGTATAAAGAATGCTATACATCACTCTCAACACTTGTAAGAGCATCAACAAAAGAAATACATATATTACAGATTATATAAACTAAAAACTTAGATCAAACAAAACGCGTTGAACTTATACAAAAATTAAGGCATCACAAAAAGCGAAGGGAAAATAGCTGTTAAGTATTTACAAAGCATCACAAGGGTACAACACACAAGAACAGGATAAAATGATTTCAGTGCACACTTTTTAATCACAAACATCCTTAGAATAGACGCAAATGTACAAATCTGTAAATAAATCAAGGTATCAGGATTCGGCTACATGCAAATAATATCTGGCAAATATCTAAGACGACTATTAAAAAATGAAAGTATGAACTCAAAGTGTGTCATTCTTTTTAAGGTAATAATTTTTTATTCTAATGGAGAAGTTGTAGGCAGTCTTTAGGTCATGTGGTAGATTATTCCAAACTTTTACGCCCGTAAACTCTAGGAGACGCTCTCCATATACATTTCTTTTCACTGGCAAGTTAAAATTGCCGTACGTGCGGCTCCGTGTTGGAAGTGGCGGGATGTTAAATATTGATATGTCAAACGGGAGGTTGTTTGTTAAGGTAATAAAATGATGCACCAGGGGTACCCCGTCGGAGACGGCTTGTTGTCTTGAAGGCTGAAGGTCTAGCAGACACTACTCGGCAACAACAGATAACTTGCAGGGGATATAACATGAAGCTTTATGTACATGAATTTTCATATATACTATTAGTTTAGCAGTGAGCACAACAACGTGGAGCTCGCTAACACTGGGGAGGCCCCTACTCGGCATAGCCTAAGATGCGTTACATCAGACCGTAGCCTAGAACCCTTTTCCCGGGCTCCGGGACCCAGTTTTAAATACATATGGGCCCGGCCCACATTCTTCAGCATCCAATCATGTCAAACTCTTAATAAGATTGGTTATTAGCCTTGTGGCCCACCCTCCAGTTTCCCTATGACACATAACGCTCTCTCAAATATACATAGTGTAAAAAGGACATCATTTTCGCTTTAAAATAGTACATTCCGAGAGTGGACCCACAAACGGATTGGCTCCCTCGGATTGGCTCCCCCTATGGAAGAAAAAGCAAAACACGTAAAAATAACATAGCAAGACACTTTCCACGGGTGCGCTGGTCTCCCCACGACCCGTGACCTTGACGGCTCTGGGAATTAGGGTAGTTAAAGCCGCGACCGTCGCGAACAACCGGGAGCGCCAAACCGCGTTCCATGCGGGCCGGATTACCTTGGACTGCTGACCCGGCAGCCGCACCCCTGGGGTCCGGCCGGTGCCATAACTCAACTGGCCGTCACCGTCCTCAATTAAGCAGGTGGATGCTTTCGCTCTGTCCGGTAGCGTCCCCTACGCACGCCCGTTTCTCAAAAACTTGATGTTTCAGCTTTCAAGCCTTGGCGCTATCACCGAACACCATCCAGCTGCACTGTCGCTGGGAGCGCATGATCCCGAATCGTCTAGCAGTGTTCCCTTTTCGAAAGAGCTGTCGAACCTCCGAACGAAGCGTTCGCAGCTAGATTCAACAGCATCTGGTACTCGCCAAGACGCGGTGAACCGTCGGCGTGCAACGCAGTGTCGGTGCTAACACTTTTATGGCCCCTTGTACGTCTGGCGCGACGCGACCCTGTCGCGAAAGAAACCCCGCGACCCGTGTCTCTTCTCGTGTCTGTCCCCGAAAGGGGACAAAGGGAGGCTTGGGCGAGCCAGCTGTTCCCTCTCTGGCTCCTGCCTGCCTTGAACACTGCTTGCCGCCTCCCGCCGGGGGGCCTCCGGCAGCGGCGGAGCACAAGAGAACGAAAGACGGACGCTGATCTCCAAAAGCCTGTCTGCAAACGGCCCCGTTCCTATTTAGGTCAACAATACGACGGGTGCCAGCAATCGTCGCTAACGCCCTCTTGGAATCGGCAGAAACCCTACTGATCCCTACAGAAGGTCTCGATAATTTCGACACCTAGGGTTAACGTGCGCTGACATCGCACCGTGCACGGACCTCTCAGATTTCACCTTCATCAAAATCAGCAGCCGAGCATCATAACCACTGAGCCAATGCGGTGGCTGCAGCCTTACTTTCAAGCATAAGAAGCTGTAAGTGCAGAGTTAACTATTGCAAAGACTGCACAGCCGCCACGGTGGATCGGCGGTTATGGAGGTCGGGTGATGACTCGAAAGACGTGGTTTCGAAACCGGCAGCGGCGGTTGCATTTCGATGGATGGATGGTTCGCCCCCAGGTAATGGAGGCGAACCACAGATGGGAGAAATTATCTCGAGTTCTCCATTACGGCGTCAGTCATAACCTGAGTTGCTTGGAGTGGTTAAAATTCAGAAACCACCTACCAGCAGAGACTGCACATACTACGCAGGGAGTATAGTTTTTGCAAAAAAGCGGCGAGTTGAGCAAGTTGGAACATCTTGAGAAAAAAACAGCGCAGGAACAGGACAAAACAAAAGAAGACGACGGGACAGGCGCTGTCCCGTCGTGTGACACATTTACGCAGGATGACGTGTTCTGGGAGCCCGCACTCTAGCACGTGTTCACAGTTGTATGGAAGCCACAGGCGATATGCAATGCAAGGAATCTTTTGAGTACTTTCTTCCCTTGCCGGGAAGGTTGTTCTTTCAGTGGTACTCATCTACAAAGCAAAAAAAGAAAAAGGCGGTTGACATGCCAAGCGCTGAAATTCACGGCATTTATTCCTTCTCAACGTACAACTGTTGAGCTAGGAGCCGTGCATGAACTCGTCGATTGCTTCTCCGGCGTCTCCGAAGGCATTGCCTACGGTACTTGCGACGGGCCCCGTCCGGGCTTGCTCGGAATCTGCGCATAAAATGAACACAGGGTGTTAGCTCAAGATAGGGCTGCTTGCGGCAACTGTATACCAAATGAATCAGTGGGAAGGACCACGTGTTGGTCTATGTGCGAGAGGAAAGCACTGTATCCCGGCCTTTGTCCCGAACCCCCCCCCCCCTAAAAAAAAATCTAATAAGATGACGCAGAGTTGATGATCCATGATGATCTTGCGATTACAATTCCAACCTTTTTATGCGATGCGTTTAACCTTTTCAGTTTCATTCCATAGGAGCTGTCTCTTTTGATTGGCCTGTCTCTTTTGATTGGTGGTCTTGGGCGTCTCCTTCATACAAAAAGCACACAGTATACATTCCTACCTACACGAAATCAGTTGCTCACTACTCCAAATTCTATTGCTATCACACTGCACTGGTCACCGTGGCTTTCGCCTACAGTTGCATTTCGCATGCCGCGCCTCGTCAGTACAGACTAAACGAACTGCTTTTTTTTCTCTGAAAATGCTCGGCATTAGGAGATGGAGAAGCTTCATTCGCTGCACTGCCACCGAAGGAGAGACACCTGCCGGGGCCTTATCTGAGGGAAACAAGCCGCAGTGTTCTGACGAGAAACTCACCAACGAAGGATGGGCGGCAGAGGGCAGGAACCGCGGCCAGGGCGACTGCAGGGGGTTGGGGGAAGTACAAAAGCACGTGAATATATGAAATCAAGTTATTCTATTCATTGTTGTATCGTGCAATAACGTGATAGTGAGAATAATTCATTCCGCTTTCAATGCACGAAAAAGTTGTATTTATTCTAGTTCACGTATATATTCTTTTCTGTTTTTCCTGGGCTCAATTGTATCTCTGCCGGGAGATGTTTTTCTCCAAAAATGGAACGAAGACCCTCCTTTAAAACAGCGTGTCAGAGAGTTCACGTTGAAGGCCCCGCCTCGGTGGCTCAGTGGCTATGGTGCTCGGCTGCTGACCCGAAAGACGCGGGTTCGATCCCGGCCGCGGCGGCTGAATTTCGATGAAGGCGAAATTCTGGAGGCCCCTGTACTGTGCGATGTCAGTGCACGTTAAAGAACCTCAGGTGGTCGAAATTCCCGGAGCCCTTCACTACGGCGTCCCTCATAGCCTAAGTTGCTTCGCGACGTTAAACCCCAATAAACCAAACCAAACCAGTTCACGTTGAAGCAACGTCCTTTAAACGTTCGTCTTAAAAATCTTCCACGCTATTGGTGGCCTGCTCGAGTAAACGCTGTTGTGTAGAGGATAGCCTCGGGAGCTTATAAGGTTACCACGATGTCAGCAAATCAGCCTAATCAAAGGCTGTTTAACCAACAGAAGCAGACTTTAATGCGTGCTTCTGGGGTTGTAGTGAAAATTACGTTTTAAGGCTGCACTGAAATGCACCACGAACGATGCACTTTCGGTAACTTGTCCAACTTGCCAGTTTAAGTTGCAGAAGGTTCTCTCCCAGGCACTCGAAAGCTATAGCGGTAATTCGTGCCCATGCTAAGAGGAAGTGACGCACAGCCTTATTTTATAGTACATTCCTACGGACCCTTTCATAAGGAAGACGGCTATGTAAAAGCCGCCCAGATGTGTATGCTATTTTTTTTTTTCATTTTTGCTTACCTTGCTACACTCAAACAGCCCCCTTCACGTTTAGGAAAGACTACAACCTCATGTATCTATGGGTTTAGTAATAATAATGCAAGCCCGGCTGCAAAGTCTCACCAAGAACGGCGAGGGCCAGAATCATGACAGTGGAGCAAAGGCGAGCCATTTTCACTGGATAGCAAGGCCGAGAAGCAGTGGATTTCACCTGCGCAGTAACAATAGCAGTGAATAGATTATAAAAAAGCATCATGGACAATATCTTTCCCTAAGCGGTGGTGGCAGCCGCTGGCAAGAGAAAGATTTCACAAGCTTAGGAGTCTGCCCATGATGTCTATAGCGTGCTACTTCTTCTTTTTCGAAAACGCGCAAATACTGAAGAAACTGCGGAAGATCGGTATGCGAGCATTAAAACGATAGATGAATAAAATCAGAGCGCACCTTCGGACAAGAATGTTCATGTGTAGTAACTCACCAGCAAGCTGAGATGCTCTCGATTCAAGGATGGGCAGTCGATATGGTCTGAGTTTGCGACCGGCTAGATGCTGTATTTATACACATCGTCAACGTGGTCATCATCGTGGCCGCATTGTGTAGTGTCATCGCTGCCACTGATACAGGAAGCTTCAAGAAATAAAAAAAGTTGACTCATTTCTCTACAGGGGGAAACGATCGCTCGAACACTTAACGATGAGTTCAATAGCGTGCAATGAACCGAATTGCACAGCGTAAGAATCAAGATGGCATGTCTCACGTGGGTCATGCGGCTGTTACTTTACAAAGCTTCCGGTTAAGCAGGAAATGCTTGTTCATTGTTGAGGTGCACAGTTTGGCCTTGCACAAGTATGGTCATCACGGAAATTATTACATCGATCAATACTTCCTTAATGAGAGCAATGACACGTCACTATCGTGCCATGGGATCGGCCATGCGATAAATATTAGTGGCGTGTTAATATTCGGATTTTTTGGAATCCGAATTGAATGTCTTACTATTCGATACTCTTAATCGAATTTCATGCTATTCGATTCTCTGAACGCATCAAGTAGTGCGCTATTAAAATTATTCGGAAAGAATTTAATCCTGTGTCAAGTTTTCGAGCAGTCTTTTAATATTTGGTACCTCGTTCGCCTATGGTTCTCTTCGAAGAGTGTTGCACAACCAAAAGCTACGCCGCTCTGCACTCTGAAGCACTCGTTCTGCACGGAAATAATTATTAAGTGCCGTGCCGCTGACCGTTCGTGAAACAGTGTTCATAATGCTCATAGATATGACATTCAAGGTTGGGCGACGCGACAAGCCTCAATCAGGCTTAGTGAAGCCTGAATTCACTCCTGATAGTGGAGGCCATCCCTCAACCTCTCGTCCCGCTCATAAACTGAGATTTGGCAATTGTTCGCCGTCGTGATCTGTTGGGCTCCATCATTTCTGGTACGTGGGACATATCGATACACTAACCTCGCGTCTTGTATTCACTTGTGGAGACCACCATTGCGTATTCCGAGAGCTGCAACTTTGAACTCCACGACTTATCCCTCTGTGACGCTTTGTGCACAATAGTCTGCAAGTGGAACTCGCAGCTTTTTGGGGAAGTGTGCTGCACCCAGCAGTAATTTCATTGCTTCAGGTAAAGGAAGCTTCTCTCATGTCGCAAGTAGGATGCTGTTTCGTGTCGTGTGCCGAATGCAGTAAATAATAATTCGCTAAATAAGGAACGGGTCGAAGGCAATCCGCCATTCTTATGCAGACAGATTTTGTAACTGTTAATGGTATCATTCCTTTTAGTGCGATCTCGGGTTGTTTGTGGGTCTGCTAAGATCTTGCGGTCTTTCGGAAGGGTATATGCTTGGGTTTGTTGGTTCATATTTGAAACGTAAAAACCGTAGCGCAAAGAGACGAGGACACAGAAAGAACAACACACGGCGCTATGTTGTCGCCGTGTGTTGTCGTTCTTTCTGTGTCCTCGTCTCTTTGCGCTACGGTTTTTACGTTGCGATGTTTGTTGGTTTGGGCCGAGTGAAAGGAGCACGCAAAAAGAAATCAAGTAAATGTCCGCGATTGGGATTCGATCCCATGGCGTCGCGAACAGATCAGCGTCGCTGGCGCTGCGCGAGAGCACTGCAGGCTGTCGCCGTCTTCATTAACTTCCAGCTGTGGCGCGAAGGCACAGAGAATTCTGTCTTCATCGTCGTCGTTAGCGTTCATGCAAGTCTGCTTTCATATTATAGGTGTGTAGAATTTAGGGAAAAATGTTGCGTCATTTTTTCCCCCGCAAGTTCAAGATTAATATGCATCCTCAATACAGAAATTGATTCCACATTGGTTCGGATCTTTGCTTGACAAGTCGTGGCATCTCTCTAAAAAAGTCGCTTCTTTGGATTTCAGGCTAAAAAACTAACATCTTTCTCGACGCCTGAATATACAACGTAGGTGCGAAAATAGTTGTCTTCGATGGAAACAGAAAATCGGGCCTCAGAGGATTATAGCCGCCTTTAGCGCGGCACTGTTTCGCATGAATATTCATTTTGTACGAATATTCGCACAAGTACCGAAAATTCACTCGAATATTAGACCTGTATACGTGTTGGTTGCTTAATTATTCGACTCATATTCGATTACATTTTTTCTTATAACAATCGTATTCAATTCAGTAGCGAATCTAGCCTATTGGTATTCGTTTCAGTTCTGAAAAAAAAAAAAAACTATTCGCAAACCCATACTAAACATCAATTTCGTACAGCTCGCGTTAACGATAACACAAAGTTTGTATCTATAGATGCTTATAGTCGAAGGAAGCTTATAATTATGCGGTCAGGTGTTCTGTATCGTGTACTGAAAATATAGCAGCGTCAGACACTGCTCTGTGTTTAAAGTTTGGGTGAACGTACGCCACCGCTACCGCGGTGTGGAACAGTAGTTTTTTATCGTTCCGCAACAGCGTAGCACAGAATGCAGCATTTCCCGCGCTGAGCAAACATAAATCGATATCCCGATGCCGCCAAAAGAATGCCATTGACAATTATTGCACACCAGGGGCAGTAAACAGCCGACTGGCGCAAAGAAAAAGCATGCGGCTAATCCACAAAAAGCGATTTCCTGGAGAACCGGAAGTTTTGCCGAGTAAGAGCCACATCACTGGTAATATGTCAAAAGCTTGCTATTTCTTATGTTGTGCCATGAAGTTCATTGCACGATGATGAATTTGGCGTTTACTATTTGTGCAGTCGTTTTCCTGCACTCAGGAATTCGTGTGCTTTTTTCAGGCTTCCATGTTACCGATGGCATTGACGTCACACCTTAAAGGGCGACTGCAGCACTTTCTTGAGAATTTCGCGATATTCAAGGATGCAAATCTATATAGGCTGTAGCTAAGTCATGCCAAGTGTTTTTGCACTAACATTTAAAATAATGACGTAATCGGCGATTTAATTTTGCGCTTCTCCGTAATGCACCGGAGAAGTGCAGAGAAATTTAGCGTGACGTCACGTAAGCTATGATTTCAAATTACCAAATTCGTCACCCACACCCTGCCCTGACTCGTTAAACGCCGCCAAACAACTCTCGGCAGGGTTTGCCTTCGGTGGCGTTGCTTTTTTTCCTTCAAAGCTGGCATTTCTACGATGGAAATGTACCCATACTTTAGATGACGTTATTATGCGACCCCTCACGTTGTGTTGTGTGCTGCGGAGAAACTGCGGTGTGCTGCGGAGAAGGGCGTCCGGATTTTAATCGGCGATTACTTCACTATTTCAAGTGATAGCCCAAAAATACTTCGCAAGCTTTACGTGCAGGCTTCACACATTCGACCCTCTTAAGCTCGTTGATTTCTAAAACCTATGCAGTTTCCCTTTAAGGTCATAGTCCTCAGGACTTTGACGCCGTACATAAAGAGGGTATCGAGTCAGAGCTCGCATAAACGACGTCCACTGCCCGTCGCTTGAAGCAACGGCATTGCGGATTGTTGTTGAATAAGGCCGAAAAATATTCCCTCTGGTGAGGGTGCTCTGTTTTTTTTTTTATCTGACCTTTTAATTTTTGAAATCTGTCCTCTATAAGACTTCTGAGATCTGTGCATGCCTTTCGCTATTTGTGGACGGGAGCCCTAACGTCCAGCTCCGTCATGGAAATGCGGTCACGTTTACATGAACTATAAGCATTAAGGCAGTGCGGGCCTAATTTGATCTAGCTGTGTTATAGCTTATAGCTCATACGCCATTTACCACTTCATCGAGCCGCGCGGAGTGTTCACAAGAGCGATTCGAAAACAGCTCGAGAACCACCTGACCAGCGAAAACCTGGACCAGCAAGCGTGGATCCTCCAGCTAGTCCACAAGTCAGCTGCCGCCAGCGGAGCCCTGGACTAGGGGCCCCGGCAACCCGGCTACTGCGGATTGATCTATGTTAATTAAAAGTTTTCTTTCTTTCTCTCTCTCTCCACGCGAATTTGATGTCAATAAAAAAGGTGCTGTGGTGTGCGATAGCCGCAACTATGACTTCAGCGAAGGAATCAGTATTTACTTTCGTACCTTTCATATGATGAGGAATGGTACAGATTAACCTCACATGGCACAACGTTGCGCACCATAAATTCTTCAGCTCGTGATTAGTACTTTGCCCGTCTTTCCTCACGCTTTCGCTCCACTCTTGTTAACGTCATTAGTTTTGAGCACGAAATGCTTTTAATTCCCGTTGTT
Organism: Amblyomma mixtum; assembly: GCF_055824585.1. Classification (NCBI taxonomy): domain Eukaryota; kingdom Metazoa; phylum Arthropoda; class Arachnida; order Ixodida; family Ixodidae; genus Amblyomma; species Amblyomma mixtum. The sequence continues at coordinate 314,002,956 of NC_143012.1, read as the reverse complement.
GGTGCACAGCGGGTGACCTTGGGGCCAGAACGAAGGAGAACACGGAATCGAATCTAAATCAAATTTGGAGAAACTTTCAGTTCACCTGCTGCTACGTGCTGTGCTGCCGCTGGAGCTTCGCATGCGGCAACAAGAGATTATTCGTGGTCCCGTGCTATCGCGCGGCACGAAGGAGCCTAAGCTTTGCCCTTCAGCCCGAGAAGGCAAACGCAGTGCTGATGGCAATCGACAAGCGAGGCGAATGCCCCGCTTGAGTTGCCATCATGATGCACGCGAGCCCTAGAACGCAGCTCCCGTGGCGGCATCTATACGACCACGGCCAGTAACCATCTCCGATTTGTTGTTCGACATGGTGTCGGCGGTGGCGGAGACGGCGGCGTTTAGGGCCCGGGCTGGCGCGGAAGCCACAGGGGTCCCGCTCTAGGGACCCATTGTAGAATTTGCAAGGGGCTGGCACTTAAGGCCTGTTCTCACTCTCTCATGTAAATAGCCTTCAATAAATGTTTTCCACCACCACCACCAGCCGCAGCGAGCCTCCCAGCAGTCTATGTAGCACGTGCAGGCACCATACCCTCTTCTTCAACAGGTGTCGAGCACTGCATACACGCAGAAAATAATACAGGATTACACTTACCTGCTTAAGAGGGGAAACGCGAAAGCCTTTTCCTTTCCTCTCTTTCTCCTTTAATTCTTCATGCTCGAACCCACGGCCTTCACGGAACCCGAATCCACGACCTTCATGTGACCCGAGCCCTCTAGCTTTGCGCGACTGGAACGCACGACCTACAGTGAATTCGAACCCACGACCTTCTAGTGACTCGACCCCACGACCTTTGCAGTACTACAACTTATGATTGACAGTTCGTGCGGTCACTTTTGTGGACAGCTCCCATTTACAACTTCCGCCCACGTGCACGTCTGCGGACAACATCTGTCTTCAAATTCCGTCCACGCCATTTCTGAGCCAAGGAAGGTTTTCGCCTTAATTTTCAGAAGGAACTTAAGGCTGCTTGAAGGCGAAAGCGTGTGTGCGTGTGCGTGTGCGTGTGTGTGTGTGTGTGTGTGTGTGTGTGTGTGTGTGTGTGTGTGCGCGTGCGCGCGTGTGCGCGTGTGCGCGTGTGCGTGCGCGCGTGTGTATGTGTGTGTGTGTGATCGTGAGCGTTCGTCCTCAACCCCGGTTGCGCACTGAGAAAGGAAAAGAAGAAGCACCTCCGAACGCTGATTCCACAAACGCTGAATCAGCAAAGGTGCAGTGAAACACTCGAACACTCGGTTGTCACAGCGTAGTGAGTCTACTCGGTCGCCTCGAAAAAGATTGCTCCTAGTTAGCGCACGAAGCCAGGCACGGTGCGGTGAGCCCAACAGCATTGTGTTATAACAACATGTGATGCAGTGTCATTGTCCTGCCCATGCAACACACAATATCCTGCTTATTTCTGGTATCGCAGCTGTCCTGACTCTCTGGAACACAATGTCACGTGCCACGCCGAAAAGAGGCGCAAGCATCATACCACATGATGCCACGATTCAGCTGCATCACGCCGCCCCTTTCCGGCACCCTTTAAGCGTAGCCCTTGCAAGTGCAGTCATGTGCAGTCTCACGCCTTTATACTAACCCTCTCAGTTAAGGACTTTTCCTGATCGCCGTTTCACGTCTATACAATAAAGAGATTGCCTAACTTAGCTCAGGTTTCCCCAGCACACCATCTCTGTCCCAGCGCTACAAATGCGAAGAGAAAAAATAAGCACAAATAACTATGCTCCAGGCATATCCCCCGCTCCCGTCATGTCGCTTTACAAACGCGATGGCTACCCTGGTAGCGTGCAGTAGCAGATGTTCCTTCAAACAAAGGTATCCATATGGCATCTCTGCCACATGAGATTCTGCCTACAGTCAGGACAGATGGCCAGAAGTCCCGGATAAGCCAACTTGCGAATACTGCTGGAAACCCCTTCGGAGACGCCGGATAAGGGGCCGACAAGTACGTTCATGGGTTTTAGGAACGGCTTGGAGGATTACACGTTTATAAGCAATAAAGACTATGATTTGCAGCGCGCGCTCAAACGCCCGTTCTACGCTCCCCGGACGTGTGTCAGCCAGCGTCAATACGTTAATCTTGTCGGTTTCGAATCAGCCTACCGAGACCAATAAATTTTCATCTCAGTAGGTGACCACGTTCTATCCAATAAATGTAGTGTGAAACATAGAGTATTCTGGAAACTATGAATTGCAGTGCATGCAGTTCTTTTTCTGAGTAGGTAAGGGCTAAAGAAAGTGATCGCCTTCATATGGCTTCAGTTGTTATACTAGATAATATTAATCTCTCCAGCAATTATAGACAGTATACTAAAAGTCTCTGTATACACAAAGGGAAGTGTTTGCACATCTTACTTCGTTTTATACATCGGGCAGCGGCGCATAGACAGAGTAAAAGGACGGGTAGGCAATACCTGGGCACTTTTCAGTGATGCAGAAAACCCAATTGCACAAGACGAAGGTGTCCTAACGATGTCTCGTTTTGTTTTGCATTCAGTTTGGATCGCGAAGGAACACCTTGACACCGCCTAAACAAAAGTAAATTATGAAGCTATACTGGGAGCGCTAACCACCGGCGCCTTAGGTATATGGTGCAGTACAGCATTACATCCTATGGTACATTGTGGCACGGCATAAAGTATGATATTATATGGCATGGTAGGCATGTGGCGTGCTGAAGGGCGCAGCGTTACAGGAGAGCTATAGTGCGCTCTCTCACTGTGACTCTATTGAACGATGTTATGATTATTCCATCTTTGCGCATTGCGGTGGCAAGGGTCTCTGACGCAAAATATCACACCATGGCAGTCCCCTTCTTTCTCGAGTCGCCTTCGCAGTAAACAACTCATGAAACAGTTGCGCTGACAAAACTTCCCGTGCGTCAGGGTGGTCGGCCACTAGCACATTATTCTCGCAATTTTTGGAAACGCGAAAGAAAGGCACGGCAAGACACACTTGTACACATGACAATTTAATTGCAGTCAGAATTGTTTATTGCAACACGAAGTCTAGAAACAAGGAAAAACTAAAATGAAATACACGTAGCCGCAAAAATTTGCAGGTCGTTTAGCTCTGGTTAAACTTAGTGCGTACGTGATAGCTTCACGACGTGGCTTCCCGCAGTCGCCGTTGATGTCGGTGGCAGTATACAAGCGGACTTTCCGCTTCTTCACCCACCGTTCTTCTGAAGAACGACCGCTTCGCACCCTCTGTTTATAAAGTGGCCGATGTTGTGACCGTACTTCTGACCACGTGGGCCCGATCAAGCAGCTACCGTGAATAATCGACGAGGCCGACAACCTCGCGACGGCGGTGGGAAGTGGGATGCTTGGAATGCCCCTCCGAGCCTCAGCGGATTAGTGTAGCAGGAATGTCAAGGGCCATTGTCAGCAGTAACCCCAGCGAAATTCCTTGAGCGGAGGTGACCACTATAGCGGCGAAGGCCGGAGACGCGCCGGAGGTATTGTCCGAGCGACCACAGCGGAGGCGACGTGCCGGCGCCAGTCACGCTGGCAGTTAATTGAAGACTTCTGTGTTCCCGTCTCGTGTTCTGGACAATCGGCAGGGAAGCAAGTTCATTCACCTGCTGGAAGACTTCGGGAGATTCCTGGATGAGCCAGCATCTCCCCCCCCCCCCCCCTTCCCATCGACCCAGCTGCGAGAGAGTGGAAAAGCCCGCACCTGCCCAGCCGTGGGTGGTAACAAGAACGTCCCCTTCGGTCCATCCGATTGGACAGTGCTCGTCGACCATTATTCCCCAGCCAGGGATCTGGGGAATCCGAACGATATTTAACTCGGCCGTGAGTGTGGCCGAGAGAAGCCTGCTAGCTCCAGTCGACTACGGTTGACGAAGACGTTCCCCTTCCACTGAGAACCATTCTCAGTCCCGCTCTGTGTAAATAATGTAAATAAGTGTATAAAGTTTTTCGTTACCTTCCTCCGAACCCAGTCTCCCATACTCCTCGTCCCATCACCGGGTCACCGGCCATGCTACCCGCGTCGCAACACCGAGCAATGACACGCTTCTGTAGCTCCTGCGCATGCGCGACACGCGCGGCGGCGCCCCTGTGACGTCACGCCGGGTGCACCTGCTGCGCGGCTCAGGCGCAGTCGCGGCTTCGGCACGGCCCGGAGACCTAGGCTTTATATAGCGTAATGAAGCTGTCACTTCAAAAGTGATGAAGTGAAGAACAGAAATACAAGAAAAGCACAATTAAGTCTCCCCTTTTTTTGCCCAAATCGTGATCGTCCAATAAATTTTACTTTGATCCTGGGCGAGCGATTCAATATTTGCCCAATTAGATGTCGCCTGGTGACTTGATGTGCTTCAAATATTTTACACACAACGCTTAAAAATCAAGGTTTCACCAAGTCCAAGAAAGGAAGAACGATCTCAAGGCGGGAATGTGCGGCAAGCCATGGTGTCGCTCCACCGACGAGTGACACAACCACAGTCAGCGTAAAATATGCCCGTTTATTCAAGGCGAAACCAACGCTTCCAAAAGGGCACATCACAGAACATAGCGGCGGCGCCAAGCATGTGGTTGCAATTCTAAGGTTACAAAAAAAAAAAAAAAAACGGGCGCCAGAACCTGAGCGCGGAAGAACAAAAAACATTGGGTAGAATGGACAAAGAGGAAAAGAAATATCACAGTGAGACGCGAAATGGACGAAGCGGCAAGAATAAGGGTACGAAGCAGTACATGAAACCTGGCTGCTCGCGCAGCAGGCACTCACGCCAAACAGCTATTCCATCTTTGCCGTAGTAACTTCCGTCTTCTCTCGCCATCCTCTTAGGGTGTCGGCCTCGCAGGGTGTGTTGGCCACCGAATGCGTGTCTGCAGCGCCCCCGCAGATTCGATGCGCTCACAAATGCTATCTGAAAACACTGTGCCAAATAGTTAATGGATACAGAAAATTTGATAATTGGTTCTAAGGAAGGAAACACTCATAACTTTTTGACTCTCGGAGAACACGTCAAGCGCGCTGAGGAGGAATCAAAGGACGAGAAAGTGAAATAAGGATGAGTTCACAATTAAGTTGTCATAGTGGAGGGCTCCAGTTCAAATTTCGCGCACTTGGCGATCGTTAACGAGCACCGATGTGCACCGCACAGCACGCGAATGCGTTTTGTGTTTCGCTTGCATAAAAACTCAAAAGGCATGTGCGGTGCGATGTCAGTGCACAATAAAGATCCCCAGGTGGTCGAAATTTTTCTGGAGACCTTCACGACAGTGATCTGCACACAGTGCAAAAGACTACAAATTATGCACGAGTGGTGAGAGCTGTGGTGTTTGCCCAGTGGTGTAAGGGCGCGGGGTGTGAAGCTGATGTTTGCAGTACCGCCGGTTCAAATCTTGCTTGATGTTGAAAATGTATTTCAGCCCAGACGAAAAGTTTACGAGTGCTCCGGAATCATAATCAGTTAGCCCTCATGATCACGGTCAGGTACTTTCTCATTTTGGGCTTCAGGTTCAGGAGATGTTCTGGTTCACACGCCTAGAATGGGAGCTAAAAGAATGCATTACATGCGTTAAAAAAATTGGAAGGGACACTTAAACCCCGCGTTAAGGAAGTGACGTGACAGCGTTAATGAGTTAATGATGCATATATGCAAAATAATCGGCGTCGGTTAAGGAATACGCCACTGTGCTGTGATAGCAGGCGCAGCCACCGGTGGGGCCTGTGCGACCCAATTTGCTCTTCCCGAGGAAACTCTCGCGATGAACTATTAATTTAACTGCCACCTGCCAGGGTGGTCAGTTTGCTCACAATCCTCTGGGAAGGTTGTGATGACGCCACAAGGTCACGTGACCTAGGTGGCCCACCTAGGTTGCTTCTCAGGCGGGTGGCCACCCTGCGCCACCATATTTTTTTCGCTCACAACGCGGACAACGCAGACGCCGGAATTTCTGGGTAACGGGGACTTAAAATGCTATCGCGTCAAAAAGAAGGGGGAAAGAGAGCGAGAGAGAGTAGTTAATGCAGGTACCATCTTTCCCATGCAGCCTAGACCGAGGAAAAAGCGGTCTGGCGCCTGAGCGACGATGCTCTGGCTGTTGATAGCGTAAAAACCAGCACCATGAAAACGCCCTACGGAAACTTATAGAGCCCTCAACGCCTCCACTTGAAGAGACGGGACGGCTCCCGAGAGAAAAAAATTCAGGGGGCACTTTGGCTCTCTAAAGGGCTGCAAGGTGAAAGCGTTTCCTGGCGCACTGTCTTTCTTTTATTTTTCATATTTTTAATGTTATTTTTATGTTTGTTTTTTCTTATTTTAATTTTATTTCGTTAAATGAAACCCATGCATTCATTAGATGCACCTTTATTCATGCTCAAACCCTGAGCGCTCTTCCCGCCCCCACTGTATCGTTCTGTCTACTTCGGGCTTATGGGTCATGATGTTTTAAAGCGAGTGTGTAAAATACCAATTTCTACTTCCACAAAAACATTTTTAGATAAATTACACACCGAAACTCTACCTGTCAAAGCATGGCTCGATAGGAAAAACATTTTTGTGTCTTCTGTAAACTGCCGCTTGTGCAATGTGCTTGAAATAATTGAACATTGTTTTATATACTGCAAAGACGCGAATTTGTTTTGCGATGTGTTGCAGATGACGCTACAGAAAAATTTTCTCCTAAATTCCTACAGTGTGCGCTACCTTTGTTGTTTCCCAACCTTACTAGAAACCGTATGATATGATTCTTCTGATCGGACTTCAAAGCCTTTGGAAACCCGCATGCAAGACCGCAACGTTTAACCTGTTGTTTCGCCCAGAATTCATTTTAGCCGAATATTGCTGCTCGTAACGGACATTTACAAAGGATTTGACTTTTTACTGGATTGGTTTCCTCTCCTGATGCGCTGTACATCCTTACCGGCCTTTCAGTTCTAATATGTTTACTATCATGGTTGTGCCACGTAGCGCCTACTTAGGTGCTCTGTAAATATAGTTTTTTTATGTGTGTGTCTGTACACACACACATATGTATGTATATCCTTTCTGTACAAAGCCAAGTAAATAAATACCATGAAAGAAAGAAAGAGCCTTCGTGGCGGAGTGGTAGCGTCTCCACTTCAATTGCCAAAGGCGCTGGTTAAGTTCCCAACCTTGACACAGTTTATTTTTTTGAAGTACTGACGCCGAAACGCGGACACTTTTGCTAACATTCCTTGGTCACGACAGTATGAGGCGTTTAAGGCTTTCGTCTTAAAACTGCTGGGAAGGAAGGGACATAGTAAAATAAAAGAAAACACGAGGAAACACAAAACAACGAGCAACGCGAGCGGAGGAACCCCAAGGAGGGGAGATAAGGAAGGCGTCCCCGCAGAGGAGCAGTGGAGAGAGGCTGACGAGGCTTCGAGTGGAGGGAGAATCACTCAGTACTCGGCCACGAAACGATGTAGGGCGCTACCGTGATCTCCTTTCGTGAAGACTGCTGCACCTGCACAGTGGCAGGTATGCGGAAGCACGCATGTGCAGACCGCTCCTTGCAGTAACACATCGGTATAGCGGATTACAGATAGAAGACGTTGACAGACAAAGAAGACTTAATCTTTGGGTTCCTGACCTCCCAGAGCGACTTAATGTATGGGGGACGCTGTACTGAAGAGTCCGGATAATTTAACCACCTAGGGTTCTTAACGGGCTCTGACATCGCACCGTGAACGGACCTCTAACATTTCGAATCCATGGAAATCAGCAGCCGAGCACCATAACCACTGAGCCAATGCGGCGGCTGCAGCCTTACTTTCAACCTTAAGAAGCTGTAAGTGCAGAGTTTACTATTGCAGAGACTGTATAGCCGCCGCGATGGACCGGCGGTTATGGCGCTCGGGTGCTGACTCGAAAGACGTGGGTTCGATACCGGCAGCGGCGGTTGCATTTCGATAGATGGACGGTTCACCGCCAGATAATGGAGGCGAACCACAGATGGCAGAAATTATCTGGAGCTCTCGATTACGGCACTTATAACCTGAGTTGCTTTGGGACGTTACAATTTATAAACCATCAACCATCGGAGACTGCACATACTACGCAGGGAGTATAGTGTTAGCGTGTGGCACATTTACGCAGGATGATGTGTTGTGGGAGCCCGTACTCTAGCACTTGTTCACAGTTGTATGGAAGTCACAGGCGATATGCAATGCAAGGAATCTTTTGAGTACTTTCTTCCCTTGCCGTGAAGGTTGTTCTTTCAGTGGTACTCGTATACACAGCAAAAAAAAAAAATATATATATAGGCGGTTGACATGCCAGGGCTGAAAATTGCGGCATTTATTCCTTCTCAACGCACAGTTGTTGAGCTAAGAGCCGTGCATGAACTCGTCGATTGCTTCTCCGGCGTCTCCGAAGGCATTGCCTATGGTGCTTGCGACGGGCCCCGTCCGGGCTTGCTCGGAATCTGCGCATAAAATGAACACATGGTGTTAGCTCAAGATAGGGCTGCTTGCGGCAACTGTATATAAAATGAATCAGTGGGAAGGACCACCTGTTGGTCTATGTGCGAGAGGAAAGCACTGTATACCGGCCTTTCTCCTCCCCCCCCCCCCCCCCCATTCCCCGAAAAAAAAAAATCCAATAAGATGAGGCAGAGTTGATGATCCATGATGATCTTGCGCTTACAATTCCGACCTTTTTATGCGATGCGTTTAACCCATCTCAGTTTCATTCCATAGGAGGTTTGCGTTTCATGCCGGCTTGACGCGTAACGGCCTGTCTCCTTTGATTGGTGCTCTTGGGCGTCGCCTCTATACAAAAAGCGCAGACAGTATATATTTATTCCTACACGAAATCAGTTGCTCACTTGTCTAAATTCTATTGCTATCACACTGCACTGGTCACCGTGGCTTTCGCCTACTGTTGCGCTTCGCATGCCACTCCTCGTCAGTACAGATTAAACGAATTGCTTTGTTTTTTATTTTTTTTCTGAGAACGCTCGGCATCGAGGAGATGGAGAAGCCTCACTCGCTGCACTGCCACCGAAGGAGAGACACCAGCCGGGGATTTATCTGAGGGAAACATGCCGCAGTGTTCAGACGAGAAACTCACCAGCGAAGGATTCGCGGCAGAGTGCAGGAACCGCAGCCAGGGCGACTGCAGGGAGTTGAGAGAAGTACAAAAGCACGTGAATATATGAAATCAAGTTATTCTATTCATTGTTGTATCGTGGAATCCCGTGATAGTGAGAATAATTCATTCCGCTTTCAATGCACGAAAAAGTTGTATTTATTCTAGTTCACGTATATATTATTTCCTGTTTTTCATAGCCTCAATCTTATCTCTGCCGGCAGATGTTTTCCTGCAAAGATGGAACGAAGACCCTCCTTTAAAACAGCGTGCCAGAGAATTCACTTTGAAGCAACGTGCTTTAAACGTTCGTCTTAAAAATCTTCCACGCTATTGGTGGCCTGCTCGAGTAAACGCTGTTGTGTAGGGAATACCCTCGGGAGCTTATATGGTTACCACGATGTCAAAAAATCAGCCTAATCAAAGGCTGTTTAACTAACAGAAGCAGTCTTTAATACGTGCTTCTGTGGTTGTAGTGAAAATTACGTTTAAAGGCTGCACTGAAATGCACCAAGAACGATGCACTTTCGGTAACTTGCCCAACTTGCCAGTTTAAGTCGCAGAAGGTTCTCTCCCAGGCACTCGAAAGTTAGCGGTATTTCGTGCCCATGTTAAGAGGAAGTGATGCACAGTTGAAGAAAGTTTAGCAGCCTTATTTTATAGTACATTTCTACGAACCCTTTCTTAAGAAAGACGCATATGGCAAAGCCGTCCTGATGTGTATGCTATTCTTATTTTCATTTTTGCTTACCTTGCTACACTCAAACAGCCCCCTTGACGTTCAGCAAAGAGTACAACCTCATGTATCTATGGGTTTAGTAATAATAATGCAAGCCCTGCAATGTCTCACCAAGAACTGCGAGGGCCAGAATCATGACTGTGGAGCAAAGGCGAGCCATTTTCGCTGGATAGCAAGGCCGAGAAGCAGTGGATTTCACCTGCGCAGGAACAAAAGCAGCGAATAGATTATAAAAAAAGCATTCTGGACATTATCTTTCCCTAAGCGGAGGTGGCAGCCGCTGGCAAGAGAAAGATTTCACAATCTTAGGTTTGGTTTATTGGGGTTTAACGTCCCGAAGCAACTCAGGCTATGAGGGACGCCGTAGTGAAGGGCTCCGGAAATTTCGACCATCTGGGGTTCTTTAACGTGCACTTACAGCGCACATTACACGGGCCTCTAGAATTTCGCCTCCATCTAAATTCGGCCGCCGCGGCAGGGATCGAACCCGCGTCTTTCGGGTGAGCAGCCGAGCAACGTAACCAATGAGCCACCGCGGCGGGTCACACACACACACACACACGTTTAGTAGTCTGTCCATTATGTATAGCGTACTACTTCCTCTTTGTCGAAAACGCGCAAATACTGAACAAACTGCGGAAGGTCGGTATGCGAGCATTAAAACGATAGATGAATAAAATCAGAGCGCACCCTCGGACAAGAATATTCATGTGTCTGAACTCACCAGCAAGCTGAGATGCTCTCGATTCAAGGTTGGGCGGTCGATGTGGTGTGAGTTGGAGACCGACGCTGTATTTATACACAGCGTCAACGTGGTCATCATGGTGGCCGCATTGTGTAACGTCATCGCTTCCACTGATACAGGAAGCTTGAAAAAAAAAGTTTACTTATTTCTCTTCAGGGGGAAACGATCACGAGAACACTTAACGATGAGTTCATTGGCGTGCAATAAACCGAATTGCACAGCGTAGGAATCAAGATGGTATGTCTCACGTGCGTCATGCTGCTGTTATTTTACAAAGCTTACGGTTAAGCAGGAAATGGGTGTTCATTTTTTAGCTGCACAGTTTGGCCTTGCACAAGTATGGTCATCACGGAAATTATTACATCGATCAATACTTCCTTAATGAGAGCAATGACACGTCGCTATCGTGCCATGGGATCGGCCATGCGATAAATATTAGTGGCGTGTTAATATTCGAACTTTTCGAAATGCGAATGAAATGTCTTACTATTCGATACTCTCAATCGAATTTCATGCTATTCGATTCGTTGAACGTATCAAGTAGTGCGCGATTAAAATTATTCGGAAAGAATTGAATCCTGCGTCAAGTTTTCGAGAAGTCTTTTAATATTTGGTACCTCGTTCGACGAGTGTTGCACAACCAAAAGCTACGCCGCTCTGCTCTCCGAAGCAGTCTTTCTGTACGGCAATAATTATTGAGTGCCGTGCCGCTGACCGTTCGTGAAACAGTGTTCATAATGCTCATAGATAAGACATTCGAGGTTGGGCGACGCGACAAGCCTCAATCAGGCTTAGTGAAGCCTGAATTCACTCCTGATAGTGGAGGCCATCCCTCAACCTCTCGTCCCGCTCATAAACTGAGATTTGGCAATTGTTCGCCGTCGTGATCTGTTGTGCTCAATCATTTCTGGTACGTGGGACATATCGATATACTAACTTCGCCTCTTGTGTTCCCTTGTGGAGACCACCATTGCGTATTCCGAGAGTTGCAACATTTAACTCCACGACTTATCCCTCTGTGACGCTTTGTGCACAATAGTCTGCAAGTGGAACTCGCAGCTTTTTGGGGAAGTGTGCTGCACCCAGCAGTAATTTCATTGCTTCAGGTAAAGGAAGCTTCTCTCATGTCGCAAATAGGATGCTGTTTCGTGTCTTGTGCCGAACACAGTAAATAATATTTCGCTAAATAAAGAACGGGTCGAAGGTCATCCGCCATTCTTATGCAGGCAGATTTTGTAACTGTTAAAGGTATCATTCCTTTTAGTGCGATCTCGGCTTGTTTGTGGATCAGATAAGATTTTGCGAACTTCGTTGGTTTGGGCCGAGTGAAAGGAGCACGCAAAAAGAAATAAAGTAAATGTCCGCGATTGGGATTCGATCCCATGGCGTCGCGAACAGATCAGCGTCGCTGGCGCTGCGCGAGAGCACTGCAGGCTGTCGCCGTCTTCATTAACTTCCAGCTGTGGCGGTAATACGCAGAGAATTTTCCGTTTTAATCGTCGCCGTTAGCGTTCATGCAAGTCTGCTTTCATATTTTAGGTGTGTAGAATTTAGGGAAAAATGTTGCGTCATTTTTTTCCCCCGCAAGTTCAAGATTAATATGCATCCTCAATACAGAAATTGATTCCACATTGGTTCGGATCTTTGCTTGACAAGTCGTGGCATCTCTCTAAAAAAGTCGCTTCTTTGGATTTCAGGCTAAAAAACTAACATCTTTCTCGACGCCTGAATATACAACGTAGGTGCGAAAATAGTTGTCTTCGATGGAAACAGAAAATCGGGCCTCAGAGGATTATAGCCGCCTTTAGCGCGGCACTGTTTCGCATGAATATTCATGTTGTTCGAATATTCGCACAAGTATCGAAAATTCACTCGAATATTAGACCTGTATACTTCTTGATTGCTTAATTATTCGACTCATATTCGATTACATTTTTTCTTATAACAATCGTATTCAATTCAGTAGCGAAGCTAGCCTATTGGTATTCGTTTCAGCTCTGAAAAAAAAAAAAAGAAGCTATTCGCAAACCCATACTAAACATCAATTTCGTACAGCTCGCGTTAACGATACCACAAAGTTTGTATCTATAGATGCTTATAGTCGAAGGAAGCTTATAATTATCCGGTCAAGTGTTCTGTATCGTGTACTCAAAATATAGCAGCGTCAGACACTGCTCTGTGTTTAAAGTTTGGGTGAACGTACGCCACCGCTACCGCGGTGTGGAACAGTAGTTTTTTATCGTTCCGCAACAGCGTAGCACAGAATGCAGCATTTCCCGCGCTGAGCAAACATAAATCGATATCCCGATGCCGCCAAAAGAATGCCATTGACAATTATTGCACACCAGGGGCAGTAAACAGCCGACTGGCGCAAAGAAAAAGCATGCGGCTAATCCATAAAAAGCGATTTCCTGGAGAACCGGAAGTTTTGCCGAGTAAGAGCCACATCACTGGTAATATGTCAAAAGCTTGCTATTTCTTATGTTGTGCCATGAAGTTCATTGCACGATGATGAATTTGGCGTTTACTATTTGTGCAGTCGTTTTCCTGCACTCAGGAATTCGTGTGCTTTTTTCAGGCTTCCATGTTACCGATGGCATTGACGTCACACCTTAAAGGGCGACTGCAGCACTTTCTTGAGAATTTCGCGATATTCAAGGATGCAAATCTATATAGGCTGTAGCTAAGTCATGCCAAGTGTTTTTGCACTAACATTTAAAATAATGACGTAATCGGCGATTTAATTTTGCGCTTCTCCGTAATGCACCGGAGAAGTGCAGAGAAATTTAGCGTGACGTCACGTAAGCTATGATTTCAAATTACCAAATTCGTCACCCACACCCTGCCCTGACTCGTTAAACGCCGCCAAACAACTCTCGGCAGGGTTTGCCTTCGGTGGCGTTGCTTTTTTTCCTTCAAAGCTGGCATTTCTACGATGGAAATGTACCCATACTTTAGATGACGTTATTATGCGACCCCTCACGTTGTGTTGTGTGCTGCGGAGAAACTGCGGTGTGCTGCGGAGAAGGGCGTCCGGATTTTAATCGGCGATTACTTCACTATTTCAAGTGATAGCCCAAAAATACTTCGCAAGCTTTACGTGCAGGCTTCACACATTCGACCCTCTTAAGCTCGTTGATTTCTAAAACCTATGCAGTTTCCCTTTAAGGTCATAGTCCTCAGGACTTTGACGCCGTACATAAAGAGGGTATCGAGTCAGAGCTCGCATAAACGACGTCCACTGCCCGTCGCTTGAAGCAACGGCATTGCGGATTGTTGTTGAATAAGGCCGAAAAATATTCCCTCTGGTGAGGGTGCTCTGTTTTTTTTTTATCTGACCTTTTAATTTTTGAAATCTGTCCTCTATAAGACTTCTGAGATCTGTGCATGCCTTTCGCTATTTGTGGACGGGAGCCCTAACGTCCAGCTCCGTCATGGAAATGCGGTCACGTTTACATGAACTATAAGCATTAAGGCAGTGCGGGCCTAATTTGATCTAGCTGTGTTATAGCTTATAGCTCATACGCCATTTACCACTTCATCGAGCCGCGCGGAGTGTTCACAAGAGCGATTCGAAAACAGCTCGAGAACCACCTGACCAGCGAAAACCTGGACCAGCAAGCGTGGATCCTCCAGCTAGTCCACAAGTCAGCTGCCGCCAGCGGAGCCCTGGACTAGGGGCCCCGGCAACCCGGCTACTGCGGATTGATCTATGTTAATTAAAAGTTTTCTTTCTTTCTCTCTCTCTCCACGCGAATTTGATGTCAATAAAAAAGGTGCTGTGGTGTGCGATAGCCGCAACTATGACTTCAGCGAAGGAATCAGTATTTACTTTCGTACCTTTCATATGATGAGGAATGGTACAGATTAACCTCACATGGCACAACGTTGCGCACCATAAATTCTTCAGCTCGTGATTAGTACTTTGCCCGTCTTTCCTCACGCTTTCGCTCCACTCTTGTTAACGTCATTAGTTTTGAGCACGAAATGCTTTTAATTCCCGTTGTTGGTGCACAGCGGGTGACCTTGGGGCCAGAACGAAGGAGAACACGGAATCGAATCTAAATCAAATTTGGAGAAACTTTCAGTTCACCTGCTGCTACGTGCTGTGCTGCCGCTGGAGCTTCGCATGCGGCAACAAGAGATTATTCGTGGTCCCGTGCTATCGCGCGGCACGAAGGAGCCTAAGCTTTGCCCTTCAGCCCGAGAAGGCAAACGCAGTGCTGATGGCAATCGACAAGCGAGGCGAATGCCCCGCTTGAGTTGCCATCATGATGCACGCGAGCCCTAGAACGCAGCTCCCGTGGCGGCATCTATACGACCACGGCCAGTAACCATCTCCGATTTGTTGTTCGACATGGTGTCGGCGGTGGCGGAGACGGCGGCGTTTAGGGCCCGGGCTGGCGCGGAAGCCACAGGGGTCCCGCTCTAGGGACCCATTGTAGAATTTGCAAGGGGCTGGCACTTAAGGCCTGTTCTCACTCTCTCATGTAAATAGCCTTCAATAAATGTTTTCCACCACCACCACCAGCCGCAGCGAGCCTCCCAGCAGTCTATGTAGCACGTGCAGGCACCATACCCTCTTCTTCAACAGGTGTCGAGCACTGCATACACGCAGAAAATAATACAGGATTACCGTATTTTCCGGTGTATAAGACGCGGTTTTTTTTCAGAAATCTTGCTGGTGCGTCCTATACAAGGGTGCGTCTTGTATGCGAATTTTTCGTTTTTTTTGCGAGTTCAGAAATTACTCAGGTTCATGTTCCATCTTTTTTCACCGAAAAAATATTACTACCAATAATGCGGTTGTAACATGGTTAATACTTCTACGGGGTCCACCGTGCGCAACTTTTTTAGGTGAACTTTATCATGAAACGGCGGTGTTGACTACTTCCGGGATCTTAAACACGCGGCCGTTTCGGAAGCCCCAAGCAAAGGTAATGTGAAATGCCAAAAGATGGCGACAGTCGCGCTTTTCACCATTGTCAATACAAGCCAAGAGAAGCCATTGTTTTTTTTTGTCACCCTTTGCAAGTACGTAGTGCGAAGAGAATGCTTCAGCCGCGTTGCTTTTTCGATAGCGCATCCGAAGATGAAGACTTTGAAGGTTTTATGTAAAAATAAATTGTTATGGACATAAAGAGAGTTCTTTCGCTTTTTTTTTTCTTTTGTGCTAAAACGTGGGCGGGTATGGTGTGAGTGTTGCCTTTTTCGATCACATAGCGTTGCTTAAGAGCTTCTCACACGTACGGTGAGTTTTGCGATGGTCGCATAAGCATGTTTAATTAAGCCTCACTTGCCTAACTGGGTAAATTGGGGTGCGTCTTATACACGGGTGCGTCTTATATACCAATTTTTTCAATGACAGCCTGCATATATGGCGGGTGCGTCTTATACAAGGGTGCGTCTTGTAGACCGGAAAATACGGTACACTTACCTGCTTAAGAGGGGAAACGCGAAAGCCTTTTCCTTTCCTCTCTTTCTCCTTTAATTCTTCATGCTCGAACCCACGGCCTTCACGGAACCCGAATCCACGACCTTCATGTGACCCGAGCCCTCTAGCTTTGCGCGACTGGAACGCACGACCTACAGTGAATTCGAACCCACGACCTTCTAGTGACTCGACCCCACGACCTTTGCAGTACTACAACTTATGATTGACAGTTCGTGCGGTCACTTTTGTGGACAGCTCCCATTTACAACTTCCGCCCACGTGCACGTTTGCGGACAACATCTGTCTTCAAATTCCGTCCACGCCATTTCTGAGCCAAGGAAGGTTTTCGCCTTAATTTTCAGAAGGAACTTAAGGCTGCTTGAAGGCGAAAGCGTGTGTGCGTGTGCGTGTGCGTGTGCGCGCGCGCGCGCGCGCGCGTGTGTGTGTGTGTGTGTGTGTGTGTGTGTGTGTGTGTGTGTGTGTGTGTGTGTGTGTGTGTGTGTGTGTGTGTGTGTGTGTGTGTGTGTGTGTGTGTGTGTGTGTGTGTGTGTGTGTGTGTGCGCGTGCGCGCGTGTGCGCGTGCGCGCGTGTGCGCGTGTGCGCGTGTGCGTGCGCGCGTGTGTATGTGTGTGTGTGTGATCGTGAGCGTTCGCCCCGGTTGCGCACTGAGAAAGGAAAAGAAGAAGCACCTCCGAACGCTGATTCCACAAACGCTGAATCAGCAAAGGTGCAGTGAAACACTCGAACACTCGGTTGTCACAGCGTAGTGAGTCTACTCGGTCGCCTCGAAAAAGATTGCTCCTAGTTAGCGCACGAAGCCAGGCACGGTGCGGTGAGCCCAACAGCATTGTGTTATAACAACATGTGATGCAGTGTCATTGTCCTGCCCATGCAACACACAATATCCTGCTTATTTCTGGTATCGCAGCTGTCCTGACTCTCTGGAACACAATGTCACGTGCCACGCCGAAAAGAGGCGCAAGCATCATACCACATGATGCCACGATTCAGCTGCATCACGCCGCCCCTTTCCGGCACCCTTTAAGCGTAGCCCTTGCAAGTGCAGTCATGTGCAGTCTCACGCCTTTATACTAACCCTCTCAGTTAAGGACTTTTCCTGATCGCCGTTTCACGTCTATACAATAAAGAGATTGCCTAACTTAGCTCAGGTTTCCCCAGCACACCATCTCTGTCCCAGCGCTACAAATGCGAAGAGAAAAAATAAGCACAAATAACTATGCTCCAGGCATATCCCCCGCTCCCGTCATGTCGCTTTACAAACGCGATGGCTACCCTGGTAGCGTGCAGTAGCAGATGTTCCTTCAAACAAAGGTATCCATATGGCATCTCTGCCACATGAGATTCTGCCTACAGTCAGGACCTTGAGCCTACTTTCTTCGCAGATGGCCAGAAGTCCCGGATAAGCCAACTTGCGAATACTGCTGGAAACCCCTTCGGAGACGCCGGATAAGGGGCCGACAAGTACGTTCATGGGTTTTAGGAACGGCTTGGAGGATTACACGTTTATAAGCAATAAAGACTATGATTTGCAGCGCGCGCTCAAACGCCCGTTCTACGCTCCCCGGACGTGTGTCAGCCAGCGTCAATACGTTAATCTTGTCGGTTTCGAATCAGCCTACCGAGACCAATAAATTTTCATCTCAGTAGGTGACCACGTTCTATCCAATAAATGTAGTGTGAAACATAGAGTATTCTGGAAACTATGAATTGCAGTGCATGCAGTTCTTTTTCTGAGTAGGTAAGGGCTAAAGAAAGTGATCGCCTTCATATGGCTTCAGTTGTTATACTAGATAATATTAATCTCTCCAGCAATTATAGACAGTATACTAAAAGTCTCTGTATACACAAAGGGAAGTGTTTGCACATCTTACTTCGTTTTATACATCGGGCAGCGGCGCATAGACAGAGTAAAAGGACGGGTAGGCAATACCTGGGCACTTTTCAGTGATGCAGAAAACCCAATTGCACAAGACGAAGGTGTCCTAACGATGTCTCGTTTTGTTTTGCATTCAGTTTGGATCGCGAAGGAACACCTTGACACCGCCTAAACAAAAGTAAATTATGAAGCTATACTGGGAGCGCTAACCACCGGCGCCTTAGGTATATGGTGCAGTACAGCATTACATCCTATGGTACATTGTGGCACGGCATAAAGTATGATATTATATGGCATGGTAGGCATGTGGCGTGCTGAAGGGCGCAGCGTTACAGGAGAGCTATAGTGCGCTCTCTCACTGTGACTCTATTGAACGATGCTATGATTATTCCATCTTTGCGCATTGCGGTGGCAAGGGTCTCTGACGCAAAATATCACACCATGGCAGTCCCCTTCTTTCTCGAGTCGCCTTCGCAGTAAACAACTCATGAAACAGTTGCGCTGACAAAACTTCCCGTGCGTCAGGGTGGTCGGCCACTAGCACATTATTCTCGCAATTTTTGGAAACGCGAAAGAAAGGCACGGCAAGACACACTTGTACACATGACAATTTAATTGCAGTCAGAATTGTTTATTGCAACACGAAGTCTAGAAACAAGGAAAAACTAAAATGAAATACACGTAGCCGCAAAAATTTGCAGGTCGTTTAGCTCTGGTTAAACTTAGTGCGTACGTGATAGCTTCACGACGTGGCTTCCCGCAGTCGCCGTTGATGTCGGTGGCAGTATACAAGCGGACTTTCCGCTTCTTCACCCACCGTTCTTCTGAAGAACGACCGCTTCGCACCCTCTGTTTATAAAGTGGCCGATGTTGTGACCGTACTTCTGACCACGTGGGCCCGATCAAGCAGCTACCGTGAATAATCGACGAGGCCGACAACCTCGCGACGGCGGTGGGAAGTGGGATGCTTGG
This sequence comes from Amblyomma mixtum, assembly GCF_055824585.1. NCBI lineage: Eukaryota > Metazoa > Arthropoda > Arachnida > Ixodida > Ixodidae > Amblyomma > Amblyomma mixtum. The sequence goes on along the minus strand of NC_143012.1, from coordinate 313,984,059 downwards.
AATGCCCCTCCGAGCCTCAGCGGATTAGTGTGGCAGGAATGTCAAGGGCCATTGTCAGCAGTAACCCCAGCGAAATTCCTTGAGCGGAGGTGACCACTATAGCGGCGAAGGCCGGAGACGCGCCGGAGGTATTGTCCGAGCGACCACAGCGGAGGCGACGTGCCGGCGCCAGTCACGCTGGCAGTTAATTGAAGACTTCTGTGTTCCCGTCTCGTGTTCTGGACAATCGGCAGGGAAGCAAGTTCATTCACCTGCTGGAAGACTTCGGGAGATTCCTGGATGAGCCCGCATCTCCCCCCCCCCCCCCTCCCATCGACCCAGCTGCGAGAGAGTGGAAAAGCCCGCACCTGCCCAGCCGTGGGTGGTAACAAGAACGTCCCCTTCGGTCCATCCGATTGGACAGTGCTCGTCAACCATTATTCCCCAGCCAGGGATCTGGGGAATCCGAACGATATTTAACTCGGCCGTGAGTGTGGCCGAGAGAAGCCTGCTAGCTCCAGTCGACTACGGTTGACGAAGACGTTCCCCTTCCACTGAGAACCATTCTCAGTCCCGCTCTGTGTAAATAATGTAAATAAGTGTATAAAGTTTTTCGTTACCTTCCTCCGAACCCAGTCTCCCATACTCCTCGTCCCATCACCGGGTCACCGGCCATGCTACCCGCGTCGCAACACCGAGCAATGACACGCTTCTGTAGCTCCTGCGCATGCGCGACACGCGCGGCGGCGCCCCTGTGACGTCACGCCGGGTGCACCTGCTGCGCGGCTCAGGCGCAGTCGCGGCTTCGGCACGGCCCGGAGACCTAGGCTTTATATAGCGTAATGAAGCTGTCACTTCAAAAGTGATGAAGTGAAGAACAGAAATACAAGAAAAGCACAATTAAGTCTCCCCTTTTTTTGCCCAAATCGTGATCGTCCAATAAATTTTACTTTGATCCTGGGCGAGCGATTCAATATTTGCCCAATTAGATGTCGCCTGGTGACTTGATGTGCTTCAAATATTTTACACACAACGCTTAAAAATCAAGGTTTCACCAAGTCCAAGAAAGGAAGAACGATCTCAAGGCGGGAATGTGCGGCAAGCCATGGTGTCGCTCCACCGACGAGTGACACAACCACAGTCAGCGTAAAATATGCCCGTTTATTCAAGGCGAAACCAACGCTTCCAAAAGGGCACATCACAGAACATAGCGGCGGCGCCAAGCATGTGGTTGCAATTCTAAGGTTACAAAAAAAAAAAAAAAAACGGGCGCCAGAACCTGAGCGCGGAAGAACAAAAAACATTGGGTAGAATGGACAAAGAGGAAAAGAAATATCACAGTGAGACGCGAAATGGACGAAGCGGCAAGAATAAGGGTACGAAGCAGTACATGAAACCTGGCTGCTCGCGCAGCAGGCACTCACGCCAAACAGCTATTCCATCTTTGCCGTAGTAACTTCCGTCTTCTCTCGCCATCCTCTTAGGGTGTCGGCCTCGCAGGGTGTGTTGGCCACCGAATGCGTGTCTGCAGCGCCCCCGCAGATTCGATGCGCTCACAAATGCTATCTGAAAACACTGTGCCAAATAGTTAATGGATACAGAAAATTTGATAATTGGTTCTAAGGAAGGAAACACTCATAACTTTTTGACTCTCGGAGAACACGTCAAGCGCGCTGAGGAGGAATCAAAGGACGAGAAAGTGAAATAAGGATGAGTTCACAATTAAGTTGTCATAGTGGAGGGCTCCAGTTCAAATTTCGCGCACTTGGCGATCGTTAACGAGCACCGATGTGCACCGCACAGCACGCGAATGCGTTTTGTGTTTCGCTTGCATAAAAACTCAAAAGGCATGTGCGGTGCGATGTCAGTGCACAATAAAGATCCCCAGGTGGTCGAAATTTTTCTGGAGACCTTCACGACAGTGATCTGCACACAGTGCAAAAGACTACAAATTATGCACGAGTGGTGAGAGCTGTGGTGTTTGCCCAGTGGTGTAAGGGCGCGGGGTGTGAAGCTGATGTTTGCAGTACCGCCGGTTCAAATCTTGCTTGATGTTGAAAATGTATTTCAGCCCAGACGAAAAGTTTACGAGTGCTCCGGAATCATAATCAGTTAGCCCTCATGATCACGGTCAGGTACTTTCTCATTTTGGGCTTCAGGTTCAGGAGATGTTCTGGTTCACACGCCTAGAATGGGAGCTAAAAGAATGCATTACATGCGTTAAAAAAATTGGAAGGGACACTTAAACCCCGCGTTAAGGAAGTGACGTGACAGCGTTAATGAGTTAATGATGCATATATGCAAAATAATCGGCGTCGGTTAAGGAATACGCCACTGTGCTGTGATAGCAGGCGCAGCCACCGGTGGGGCCTGTGCGACCCAATTTGCTCTTCCCGAGGAAACTCTCGCGATGAACTATTAATTTAACTGCCACCTGCCAGGGTGGTCAGTTTGCTCACAATCCTCTGGGAAGGTTGTGATGACGCCACAAGGTCACGTGACCTAGGTGGCCCACCTAGGTTGCTTCTCAGGCGGGTGGCCACCCTGCGCCACCATATTTTTTTCGCTCACAACGCGGACAACGCAGACGCCGGAATTTCTGGGTAACGGGGACTTAAAATGCTATCGCGTCAAAAAGAAGGGGGAAAGAGAGCGAGAGAGAGTAGTTAATGCAGGTACCATCTTTCCCATGCAGCCTAGACCGAGGAAAAAGCGGTCTGGCGCCTGAGCGACGATGCTCTGGCTGTTGATAGCGTAAAAACCAGCACCATGAAAACGCCCTACGGAAACTTATAGAGCCCTCAACGCCTCCACTTGAAGAGACGGGACGGCTCCCGAGAGAAAAAAATTCAGGGGGCACTTTGGCTCTCTAAAGGGCTGCAAGGTGAAAGCGTTTCCTGGCGCACTGTCTTTCTTTTATTTTTCATATTTTTAATGTTATTTTTATGTTTGTTTTTTCTTATTTTAATTTTATTTCGTTAAATGAAACCCATGCATTCATTAGATGCACCTTTATTCATGCTCAAACCCTGAGCGCTCTTCCCGCCCCCACTGTATCGTTCTGTCTACTTCGGGCTTATGGGTCATGATGTTTTAAAGCGAGTGTGTAAAATACCAATTTCTACTTCCACAAAAACATTTTTAGATAAATTACACACCGAAACTCTACCTGTCAAAGCATGGCTCGATAGGAAAAACATTTTTGTGTCTTCTGTAAACTGCCGCTTGTGCAATGTGCTTGAAATAATTGAACATTGTTTTATATACTGCAAAGACGCGAATTTGTTTTGCGATGTGTTGCAGATGACGCTACAGAAAAATTTTCTCCTAAATTCCTACAGTGTGCGCTACCTTTGTTGTTTCCCAACCTTACTAGAAACCGTATGATATGATTCTTCTGATCGGACTTCAAAGCCTTTGGAAACCCGCATGCAAGACCGCAACGTTTAACCTGTTGTTTCGCCCAGAATTCATTTTAGCCGAATATTGCTGCTCGTAACGGACATTTACAAAGGATTTGACTTTTTACTGGATTGGTTTCCTCTCCTGATGCGCTGTACATCCTTACCGGCCTTTCAGTTCTAATATGTTTACTATCATGGTTGTGCCACGTAGCGCCTACTTAGGTGCTCTGTAAATATAGTTTTTTTATGTGTGTGTCTGTACACACACACATATGTATGTATATCCTTTCTGTACAAAGCCAAGTAAATAAATACCATGAAAGAAAGAAAGAGCCTTCGTGGCGGAGTGGTAGCGTCTCCACTTCAATTGCCAAAGGCGCTGGTTAAGTTCCCAACCTTGACACAGTTTATTTTTTTGAAGTACTGACGCCGAAACGCGGACACTTTTGCTAACATTCCTTGGTCACGACAGTATGAGGCGTTTAAGGCTTTCGTCTTAAAACTGCTGGGAAGGAAGGGACATAGTAAAATAAAAGAAAACACGAGGAAACACAAAACAACGAGCAACGCGAGCGGAGGAACCCCAAGGAGGGGAGATAAGGAAGGCGTCCCCGCAGAGGAGCAGTGGAGAGAGGCTGACGAGGCTTCGAGTGGAGGGAGAATCACTCAGTACTCGGCCACGAAACGATGTAGGGCGCTACCGTGATCTCCTTTCGTGAAGACTGCTGCACCTGCACAGTGGCAGGTATGCGGAAGCACGCATGTGCAGACCGCTCCTTGCAGTAACACATCGGTATAGCGGATTACAGATAGAAGACGTTGACAGACAAAGAAGACTTAATCTTTGGGTTCCTGACCTCCCAGAGCGACTTAATGTATGGGGGACGCTGTACTGAAGAGTCCGGATAATTTAACCACCTAGGGTTCTTAACGGGCTCTGACATCGCACCGTGAACGGACCTCTAAGATTTCGAATCCATGGAAATCAGCAGCCGAGCACCATAACCACTGAGCCAATGCGGCGGCTGCAGCCTTACTTTCAACCTTAAGAAGCTGTAAGTGCAGAGTTTACTATTGCAGAGACTGTATAGCCGCCGCGATGGACCGGCGGTTATGGCGCTCGGGTGCTGACTCGAAAGACGTGGGTTCGATACCGGCAGCGGCGGTTGCATTTCGATAGATGGACGGTTCACCGCCAGATAATGGAGGCGAACCACAGATGGCAGAAATTATCTGGAGCTCTCGATTACGGCACTTATAACCTGAGTTGCTTTGGGACGTTACAATTTATAAACCATCAACCATCGGAGACTGCACATACTACGCAGGGAGTATAGTGTTAGCGTGTGGCACATTTACGCAGGATGATGTGTTGTGGGAGCCCGTACTCTAGCACTTGTTCACAGTTGTATGGAAGTCACAGGCGATATGCAATGCAAGGAATCTTTTGAGTACTTTCTTCCCTTGCCGTGAAGGTTGTTCTTTCAGTGGTACTCGTATACAAAGCAAAAAAAAAAATATATATATATAGGCGGTTGACATGCCAGGGCTGAAAATTGCGGCATTTATTCCTTCTCAACGCACAGTTGTTGAGCTAAGAGCCGTGCATGAACTCGTCGATTGCTTCTCCGGCGTCTCCGAAGGCATTGCCTATGGTGCTTGCGACGGGCCCCGTCCGGGCTTGCTCGGAATCTGCGCATAAAATGAACACATGGTGTTAGCTCAAGATAGGGCTGCTTGCGGCAACTGTATACAAGATGAATCAGTTGGAAGGACCACCTCTTGGTCTATGTGCGAGAGGAAAGCACTGTATCCCGGCCTTTCTCCTCCCCCCCCCCCCCCCCCATTCCCCGAAAAAAAAAAAATCCAATAAGATGAGGCAGAGTTGATGATCCATGATGATCTTGCGCTTACAATTCCGACCTTTTTATGCGATGCGTTTAACCCATCTCAGTTTCATTCCATAGGAGGTTTGCGTTTCATGCCGGCTTGACGCGTAACGGCCTGTCTCCTTTGATTGGTGCTCTTGGGCGTCGCCTCTATACAAAAAGCGCAGACAGTATATATTTATTCCTACACGAAATCAGTTGCTCACTTGTCTAAATTCTATTGCTATCACACTGCACTGGTCACCGTGGCTTTCGCCTACTGTTGCGCTTCGCATGCCACTCCTCGTCAGTACAGATTAAACGAATTGCTTTGTTTTTTATTTTTTTTCTGAGAACGCTCGGCATCGAGGAGATGGAGAAGCCTCACTCGCTGCACTGCCACCGAAGGAGAGACACCAGCCGGGGATTTATCTGAGGGAAACATGCCGCAGTGTTCAGACGAGAAACTCACCAGCGAAGTATTCGCGGCAGAGTGCAGGAACCGCAGCCAGGGCGACTGCAGGGAGTTGAGAGAAGTACAAAAGCACGTGAATATATGAAATCAAGTTATTCTATTCATTGTTGTATCGTGGAATCCCGTGATAGTGAGAATAATTCATTCCGCTTTCAATGCACGAAAAAGTTGTATTTATTCTAGTTCACGTATATATTATTTCCTGTTTTTCATAGCCTCAATCTTATCTCTGCCGTCAGATGTTTTCCTGCAAAGATGGAACGAAGACCCTCCTTTAAAACAGCGTGCCAGAGAATTCACTTTGAAGCAACGTGCTTTAAACGTTCGTCTTAAAAATCTTCCACGCTATTGGTGGCCTGCTCGAGTAAACGCTGTTGTGTAGGGAATACCCTCGGGAGCTTATATGGTTACCACGATGTCAGAAAATCAGCCTAATCAAAGGCTGTTTAACTAACAGAAGCAGTCTTTAATACGTGCTTCTGTGGTTGTAGTGAAAATTACGTTTAAAGGCTGCACTGAAATGCACCAAGAACGATGCACTTTCGGTAACTTGCCCAATTTGCCAGTTTAAGTCGCAGAAGGTTCTCTCCCAGGCACTCGAAAGTTAGCGGTATTTCGTGCCCATGTTAAGAGGAAGTGATGCACAGTTGAAGAAAGTTTAGCAGCCTTATTTTATAGTACATTTCTACGAACCCTTTCTTAAGAAAGACGCATATGGCAAAGCCGTCCTGATGTGTATGCTAATTATTATTTTCATTTTTGCTTACCTTGCTACACTCAAACAGCCCCCTTGACGTTCAGCAAAGAGTACAACCTCATGTATCTATGGGTTTAGTAATAATAATGCAAGCCCTGCAATGTCTCACCAAGAACTGCGAAGGCCAGAATCATGACTGTGGAGCAAAGGCGAGCCATTTTCGCTGGATAGCAAGGCCGAGAAGCAGTGGATTTCACCTGCGCAGGAACAAAAGCAGCGAATAGATTATAAAAAAAGCATTCTGGACATTATCTTTCCCTAAGCGGAGGTGGCAGCCGCTGGCAAGAGAAAGATTTCACAATCTTAGGTTTGGTTTATTGGGGTTTAACGTCCCGAAGCAACTCAGGCTATGAGGGACGCCGTAGTGAAGGGCTCCGGAAATTTCGACCATCTGGGGTTCTTTAACGTGCACTTACAGCGCACATTACACGGGCCTCTAGAATTTCGCCTCCATCTAAATTCGGCCGCCGCGGCAGGGATCGAACCCGCGTCTTTCGGGTGAGCAGCCGAGCAACGTAACCAATGAGCCACCGCGGCGGGTCACACACACACACACACACGTTTAGTAGTCTGTCCATTATGTATAGCGTACTACTTCCTCTTTGTCGAAAACGCGCAAATACTGAACAAACTGCGGAAGGTCGGTATGCGAGCATTAAAACGATAGATGAATAAAATCAGAGCGCACCCTCGGACAAGAATATTCATGTGTCTGAACTCACCAGCAAGCTGAGATGCTCTCGATTCAAGGATGGGCGGTCGATGTGGTGTGAGTTGGAGACCGACGCTGTATTTATACACAGCGTCAACGTGGTCATCATGGTGGCCGCATTGTGTAACGTCATCGCTTCCACTGATACAGGAAGCTTGAAAAAAAAAGTTTACTTATTTCTCTTCAGGGGGAAACGATCACGAGAACACTTAACGATGAGTTCATTGGCGTGCAATAAACCGAATTGCACAGCGTAGGAATCAAGATGGTATGTCTCACGTGCGTCATGCTGCTGTTATTTTACAAAGCTTACGGTTAAGCAGGAAATGGGTGTTCATTTTTTAGCTGCACAGTTTGGCCTTGCACAAGTATGGTCATCACGGAAATTATTACATCGATCAATACTTCCTTAATGAGAGCAATGACACGTCGCTATCGTGCCATGGGATCGGCCATGCGATAAATATTAGTGGCGTGTTAATATTCGAACTTTTCGAAATGCGAATGAAATGTCTTACTATTCGATACTCTCAATCGAATTTCATGCTATTCGATTCGTTGAACGTATCAAGTAGTGCGCGATTAAAATTATTCGGAAAGAATTGAATCCTGCGTCAAGTTTTCGAGAAGTCTTTTAATATTTGGTACCTCGTTCGACGAGTGTTGCACAACCAAAAGCTACGCCGCTCTGCTCTCCGAAGCAGTCTTTCTGTACGGCAATAATTATTGAGTGCCGTGCCGCTGACCGTTCGTGAAACAGTGTTCATAATGCTCATAGATAAGACATTCGAGGTTGGGCGACGCGACAAGCCTCAATCAGGCTTAGTGAAGCCTGAATTCACTCCTGATAGTGGAGGCCATCCCTCAACCTCTCGTCCCGCTCATAAACTGAGATTTGGCAATTGTTCGCCGTCGTGATCTGTTGTGCTCAATCATTTCTGGTACGTGGAACATATCGATATACTAACTTCGCCTCTTGTGTTCCCTTGTGGAGACCACCATTGCGTATTCCGAGAGTTGCAACATTTAACTCCACGACTTATCCCTCTGTGACGCTTTGTGCACAATAGTCTGCAAGTGGAACTCGCAGCTTTTTGGGGAAGTGTGCTGCACCCAGCAGTAATTTCATTGCTTCAGGTAAAGGAAGCTTCTCTCATGTCGCAAATAGGATGCTGTTTCGTGTCTTGTGCCGAACACAGTAAATAATATTTCGCTAAATAAAGAACGGGTCGAAGGTCATCCGCCATTCTTATGCAGGCAGATTTTGTAACTGTTAAAGGTATCATTCCTTTTAGTGCGATCTCGGCTTGTTTGTGGATCAGATAAGATTTTGCGAACTTCGTTGGTTTGGGCCGAGTGAAAGGAGCACGCAAAAAGAAATAAAGTAAATGTCCGCGATTGGGATTCGATCCCATGGCGTCGCGAACAGATCAGCGTCGCTGGCGCTGCGCGAGAGCACTGCAGGCTGTCGCCGTCTTCATTAACTTCCAGCTGTGGCGGTAATACGCAGAGAATTTTCCGTTTTAATCGTCGCCGTTATCATTCATGCAAGTCTGCTTTCATATTATAGGTGTGGAGAATTTAGGCAAAAGTTCTCCGTCATTTTTTCCCCCGCAAGTTTAACATTAATATGCATCCTGAATACAGAAATTGATGACACATTCTTTCGGATGTTTGCTTCACAACTCGTGGCATCTCTCTAAAAAAGTTGCTTCATTGGATTTCAGGCTAAAAAACTAATATCTTTCTCGACGCCTGAATATACAACGTAGGTGCGAAGATAGTTGTTTTCGATGTAAACAGAAAATCGGGCCTGAGAGGATTATAGCCGCCTTTAGCGCGGCACTGTTTCGCATGAATATTCATGTTGTTAGAATATTCGCACAAGTATCGAAAATTCACTCGAATATTAGACCTGTATACGTCTTGATTGCTTAATTATTCGACTCATATTCGATTACATTTTTTTTATAACAATCGTATTCAATTCAGTAGCGAAGCTAGCCTATTGGTATTCGTTTCAGCTCTGAGAAAAAAAAAAAGAAGCTATTCGCAAACCCATACTAAACATCAATTTCGTAGAGCTCGCGTAAACGATACCACAAAGTTTGTATCTATCGATGCTTATAGTCGAAGGAAGCTTATAATTATCCGGTCAGGTGTTCTGTATCGTGTACTGAAAATATAGCAGCGTCAGACACTGCTCTATATTTAAAGTTTGGGTGAACGTACGCCACCGCTACCGCGGTGTGGAACAGTAGTTTTTTATCGTTCCGCAACAGCGTAGCACAGAATGCAGCATTTCCCGCGCTTAGCAAACATAAATCGATATCCCGATGCCGCCGAAAGAATGACAATTATTGCACTGCAGGCGCAGTAAACAGCCGACTGGCTCAAAGAAAAAGCATGCGGCTAATCCACAAAAAGCGATTTCCTGGATAACCGGAAGTTTTGCCGAGTAAGTGCCACATCACTGTGAATTTGTCAAAAGCTTGCTATTTCTTATATTGTGCCATGAAGTTCATTACACGATGATGAATTTGGCGCTTACTATTTGTGCAATCGTTTTCTTGCACTAAAGAATCTGTGTGCTTTTTTCAGGCTTCCATGTTACCGGTGGCATTGACGTCACACCTGAAGGTCATGGTGCTCAGGACTTTGACACCGTACGTAAAGAGGGTATCGAGTCAGAGCTCGTATAAACGACGTCCACTGCCTGTCGCTTGAAGCAACGGCATTCAGGATTGTTGCTGAATAAGGGCGACATATATTTCCTCACCACCACCAAATATTCCACTTTTTTTGTGTGTGTACGGCGACCATGCAGTGCTCGCCCCGTGTTGAAGGAGAGGGTATGGTGGCTGCACGTGCCACATAGAATGATGGGAGGCTCGAAGCGGCTGGTGGTGGTGGTGGAATGGTGGAAGACACCGTATTCACTAGACGCGCCATTGTTCATTCCAAACCAGCGAGCTGGCATGGCGGAGTCGTTAGCGTGCTCGTTTCGCACTCTGGAGACCGTGGTCCGATTCCCCAACTCGATCAATTTCCTACTCGGATTTATTTATTTATCTGGTCTGAGTAGAAAGGATAATTAGGCTAATTGGTTATGTAAACAATTAACTAAACTCAGTCGCACTTTCCTGAAGCCTCACTGTACCATCCCTTTAATTGGTTGCATGGTTACTAGCCAAAGTACAATTGGCTCCATTTGAAATTCGCACACTGTGACGTCACGACCGTTTCGAGCAATTGAAAAGCGTGACATTTCTGTCGAAAACTCCTGCTTACAACGATGAGGCCTTAAAGGCTTCCGCCTTAATAAATACTACGATTTGCATCGCGCGCACAAAACGCCCGTTCTTCGCTCCCCAGGCATGTGTCAGTCAGCGCCAATACGTTAATGTTGTCGGTTTCGAATCAGCCTACCGAGATCAATATATTTTCACCTCAGTAGGCGAGCCCGTTCTATCCAATAAATGTAGAGTGAAGCATAGAGTATTCTGGAAACTATGGTTTCCAGTGCAGTTCTTTTTCTGAGTAGTTAAGGGCTAAAGTGATAATCTTCATATCGCTTCAGTGGTTATCCTAGAAAATAAATATCTCTGCAGCAAATATAGAAACTATACTAAAAAGTCCCTGTATACACAAAGGGAAGTGTTTGCACATCTTACTTCGTTTTATACAGCACTTTTACCTGAGCACTTTTAAATGGTGCAGAGTTTGCCAGATCCGAACCCAATTGCACAAGAAGTAAGTGTCCTAACGATGTATCATTTTGTTTTGAATTGAGTTAGGACTGCGAAGGAACACCTTGGCACCGCCTAAACAAAAGCAAAATATGACGCTATACTGGGAGCGCTAAGCATCGGCGCCTTAGGTATATGGTGCAGTACAGCATTGTATCCTGTGGTACAGTGTGGCACGGCATAATGTATAGCATTATATGGTATGGTAGTCATGTGGCGTGCTCAATGGCGCAGCGTTACCCGAGAGCTAGTGCGCTCTCTCACTATGCCTCTTAGAAGGATGATATGAGTCATCGGGCTTTGCGCATTGCGAAGGCAAGGGTCTCTCACGCAAAAGATCACACCATCGCAGCCTCCTTCTCTCTCTAGTCGCCTTCGCAGTAAACAACTCATGAAATTGTTGCGCTGACAAAACTTCCCGCGCGCCAGGGTGGTCGGCCACTAGCCCATTATTCTCGTAATTTTTGGAAATGTTAAAGAAAGGCACGGCAAGACACACTGTTACGCATGGCAATTTAATTGCACTCAGAATTGTTTATTGCATCACGAAAACTAGGAAAGAAGGAACCTAAAATCGCAAACGCGAAGCCCCAAAAAATCGCTGGTGGTTTAGCTCTGGCTAATCTAATGGTGTCTTCGACTGGTCGTTTCAGATCGCTCTAGAGCGCTCTAAGATGCAGCCGCACGTTCGGCTGGTCGAAATCAAGCGCTCTGACTACATTCGGCTGGTTCTTTCAGAGCGCCCGCCTCCAGCTCAGAGCGCTCTGAGGCGCTCCGAGAAAAAAGTCGGAGCGGCCCCGAGATGTGCTCACGTGACAGTGCCACTTCTGCCGTTTCGCGGAGACGGATGCGAAGCCAGGGTAGCCAGGGCACATCACGACCGGTCTGGCGAGGCATTCTTACGCATCCGTAGAAGCAAGTTTTGGTGCTTTAGGTATTAGACGCAGTTAAAACGTCCCTGCTGTGTGGCTCTGTGAGGGGAAATGTCGAAAAGCAGACGAATCATTAAGCTAGGTACGCCGTCTGTGTTGCTGTCACATCTGGGGGCTGCCGCGGCATATCCAGAGTGGTACAACGGGACACTAAGTTTTTTTTTTTTTTTTTTTTCGACGCGAGCCGGAGACGAAGAACTGCTGGGGCAGCGATACAGGTTCAGCGGCGACGGCGGCGTGGGCGGTGCAGACTGTGTGATTGCTGTCGTTGACACCAGCCGCAGCGGCAGCGCCACTGCGGTGTGGCGATTCCGGAAGTTAGGTCCTTTCCCTCCTTCTTGCGCTTTCGCTCTGAAAACTTGCTGACCATTCGGCTTGACCGGTCTCGCTGTGCGCTCGGAGCTAGAGCGGCTCTCACGTTGCCAAATCCGAACCGGATCGTGGGAGCGACCAGTCGAAGACACCATTAGTGTGTACCCGATAGCTTCACGACGTGGCTTTCTGCAGTGGCCGTTGATGACGGTCGCAGTATACACGCCGACTTTTCGCTTCCTCACCCACCGTTCATCTGAAGAGCGAGCGCTTCGCACCCTCTGTTTATAAAGTGGCCGGGCAATGACACGCATCTGTAGCGCATGCGCGACACGCGCAGCGAGGCTACGGAGTAGGCGGCGGCAGCGGCGACGCACCTGTGGCGTCAAGCGCGGCGCACATGTTGCGCGGCTCATGCGCAGTAGCGGCTTCGGCTCGGCCCGGAGACGCTGGCTTTAGATGGCGTACAAAGCTGTCGCTTCAGAAGTGTGGAAGTGCAGAACAGAAACAAAAGAAAAGCACAATTAAGTCTCCCCCTTTTTTTGCTCAAATCTTGATCGCCCAATAAATTTTACTTCTGATCTTGTGCGAGCGATTCAAGATTTGCCCACTTAGATGTCGCCTGTTTGGTGACTTGATATGCCTCGGCTATTTTACACACAACGCTTAAAAATTAAGGTTTCACCAAGTCTAAGAAAGGAAGAACTATCTCAAGGCGGGAGTGTGCGGCAAGCCATGGTGTCGCTTGACCGATGAGTGACACAACCACAGTCAGCATAAAATATGCCCGTTTATTCAAGGCGAAACCAACGCTTCCAAAAGGGCACATCACAGAACACAGCGGTGGCGCCAGGCATGCGGTTGAGGTTGTCCAATGTGCAATTCTAAGGTTACAAAAAAAAAAAAAAGAAACGGCGCCAGAACCTGAGCGCGGAAAAACAAAAATACATTGGGTAGAATGGGCAAGAGGAAAGGAAATATCACAGTGAGACGCGAGATGGACGAATCGGCAAGAATAAGGGTCCGAAGCAGTACATGAAACCTGGCTGCTCGCGCAGCAGGCACTCACGCCAAACAGCTATTCCATCTTTGCCGAGGTCACCTCCATCTTCTCTCGCCATGCTCGTAGGGTGTCGGCCCGTCGTCCGTACACAGCCTGACGGCATGTGTTGGCCACCGAATGCGTAACTGCAGCGCTCCCGATGAGTCGATTCGCTCACAAATGCTATCTCAAAATGCTGTGCCAAATAGTTACCGGATACTGAAAGTTTGATAATTGGTTCTAAGGAAGGAAACACTCATAACTTTTTGACTCTCGGAGAACACGTCAAGCGCGCTGAGGAGGAATCAAAGGACGAGAAAGTGAAATAAGGATGAGTTAACAATTAAGTTGCCATAGTGGAGGGCTCCAGTTCAAATTTCGCGCACTTGGCGATCGTTAACGAGCACCGATGTGCACCGCACAGCACGCGAATGCGTTTTGTGTTTCGCTTGCATAAAAACTCAAAAGGCATGTGCGGTGCGATGTCAGTGCACAATAAAGATCCCCAGGTGGTCGAAATTTTTCTGGAGACCTTCACGACAGTGATCTGCACACAGTGCAAAAGACTACAAATTATGCAGGAGTGGTGAGAGCTGTGGTGTTTGCCCAGTGGTGTAAGGGCGCGGGGTGTGAAGCTGATATGTTTGCAGTACCGCCGGTTCAAATCTTGCTTGATGTTGAAAATGTCTTTCAGCCCAGGCGAAAAGTTTACGAGTGCTCCGGAATGATAATCTGATCGCCCTCATGATCGCGGTCAGGTACTTTCTCATTTTGGGCTTCAGGTTCAGGAGATGTTCTGGTTCACACGCCTAGAATGGGAGCTAAAAGCATGATTACATGCGTTAAAAAAATTGGAAGGGACACTTAAACCCCGCGTTAAGGAAGTGACGTGACAGCGTTAATGAGTTAATGATGCATATATGCAAAATAATAGGCGTCGGTTAAGGAATACGCCACTGTGCTGTGATAGCAAGCGCTTCCACCGGTGGGGCCTGTGCGACCCCAGTTGCTCTTCCCGACCAAACTCTCGCGATGAACTGTTAATTTAACTGCCGCTTGCCAGGGTGGTCAGTTTGTTCACAATCCCCTGTGAAGGTTGTGATGACGCCACAAGGTCACGTGACTTAGATGGCCCACCAAGGTTGCTTCTCAGCCGGGTGGCCACACTGCGCCACCCTCTCTTTAGCTCACAACGCCAACAACGCAGACGCCAGAATTTCTGGGTAACGGGGCCTTAAAATGCTATCGCGTCATAAAGAAGGGGGGAAGAGAGAGAGAGAGTAGTTAATGCAGGTACCATCTTTACCATGCAGCCTTGACCGAGGAAAAAGCGGGCTGGTGCCTGAGCGACGATGCTCTGGATGTTAATAGCGTCAAAAACCAGCACCATGAAAACGCCCTACGGAAACGTATATAGCCCGCAACGCTTCCACTCCAAGAGGGCACCCCTGTCCCGAAAGCGGGACTGCTCCCGAAAGAAAAACTGCTTGAAAGGAAGGGACATAGTAAAATAAAAGAAAGCACGAGCAGCGCGAGCGGAGGAACCCCAAGGAGGGGAGATAAGGAAGGTGGCCCCGCAGAGGAGCAGTGGAGAGAGGCTGACGCGGCTTCGAGCGGAGGGAGAATCGCTCAGTACTCGGCCACGAAACGATGTAGGGCGCTACCGTGATCTCCTTTCGTGAAGACTGATGCACCTGCACATTGGCAGGTATGCGGAAGCACGCATGCGCAGATAGCTTCTTGTAGGAACGCATCGGTATATCGGATTACAGATGAAGGACGTTGAAAAACAAAGAAGCCGTATGAGCAGCCCTAGTTTTGGTTTTTTGGTATTCGGGGTTCTGACCTCCCAGCGCAAATGAATGAATGAGGGACGCTGTAGTGGAGGGTTCTTTAACGGGCACTGACATCGCACCGTGCACGGGCGTCTCAGATTTCGCCTTCTTCGAAATCAGGAGCCGAGCATCATAACCACTGATCCAATGCGGTGGTTGCAGCCTTAGTTTCAAGCATAAGAAGCTGTAAGTGCAGAGTTAACTATTTCAAAGACTGCAGAGCCGCCGCGGTGGATCGGCGGTTATGGAGCTCGAGTGCTGAATCGAAAGACGTGGGTTCGATGCCGGCAGTGGTGGTTGCATTACGATGGATGGATGGTTCGCCCCCAGTTAATGGAGGTGAACTACAGATGGGAGAAATTGTCTGGAGCTCTCCATTACGGCGTCAGTCATAACCTGAGTTGCTTTGGGACGTTAAAATGCATAAACCATCAACTAGCAGAAATTGCACATACTACGCAGGGGGCAATTATAGTGCACTGCACAGGCTCAGGCTGGCCCGCGGGCTGGGCCGGGACATGGTCTGTTTTTCCGGGCCTGGGCTGGGCCCGGGCCTGAAGTTGCGGGCCCGGGCCGGGCTCGGGATTAAAGCTGCGGACCCGAGTCGGGCTTGGGTCGGTACAGAAACGGCTGGTGTGCGATTATTCATTCACTATTGCAGAGTGAAGTACACAACTGCGGCATTGAAGCAGCGACACGGATGAGTTATGGGTTATTGTACGCGCTGAGAAAAAACTAAGCTTTATTCATTGACTTATTTGTTTCCTTATTTCAACGCCGCGGTGGCTTAGTGGTCAAGGCGCTTGATTACTGAGCCTGGGAAGCAGGGTTTGCTCCTAGCCTCGGCGACAGCATTTCTATTTAGGCGGCAAGCATGACAGCCATGTACTTTGCAGTATCATTGCTCGTCGAAAAAATCCAGGTGGTCGAAATGATCCGGAGCCCTCTGCTTCGGTGTCTCTCACAATCTGACTCCCCTTGGGCCCTTAAGATCCAAAAAAAAAAGCTTTTATTTTACAGGCATATTTTTCTCATGAGAGAAAATTCACAAACTAAAGCGCGTTCGGTTTTCTTTTTGATCAGCTGACCGGAACGTCTTGTAAATGAAAGAGACACAAAAGCTCGCGAGGGTTTGTAAATCTCATCTCATAACCACATCTATCCCTCCTCGCTTCTTTAGCCTGGTTGTCATGACAAGTGTTTTGCCCTGTAAGTTATCACGTGGTTCGCGCGTTATCTTCTGCTCCACCAGTAAGAGTAAAATTCAACCGGTCTTGATTGGCCATTGATCGTTTGTCATCCTAAAACACACCTATACACTATTAGAAATGCATTATAGAGGAATATATTTGTTTAGGACGCTTATAGTCTTCAAAACAAACACTGTGAAATACTGAAACCATCTAGCTTTTCGTTTCTGCTGAAAGGCGACCAGTTCGGCTATGAATTCAACCTGTGAGACCGCGTTCACTAAAAAAATGTCATCGCACTGCTTGCTAGGCAGCTTTAATATTTATACTTCCGGGCGGCAAAATATAACTGATTAAAATCATGGGGGAATGCAAAGTAGTCTATTACGTGCGTATGCAGCCCTTTTTATTTGGCTCTCGGAACTTCCGAGTTTATCTTTGCGCACCTACACGAGATCACTGTCTAAAAGACGGGCCTGGCGAGCACTATTCTTAATCACTTCCTTCCGGGTTAAAAAGAACCAACTTTCTGCAAGCCAAACTGTGGTTTCAGAACCGTTGTCGGCCATTTACTTATCGGTCTAGTAGCAGTCTACTTGCTCAGAGTGAGCAGTATACGTCAAGCGTTACTGTGATATGGGCCGGGCCGGGCCCGGGCTGGGCTTCACTCCGGGATTCACGGGCCGGGCCGGGCTCGCTAGAGCGATAATTTAGCAGGCCTGGGCTGGGCCCGGGCTTGAAGCCGCGGGCCCGGGCCGGGCTCGGGCTTCAGGTCTCGGGCCCGGCCGGGCTTGGTCCTCAGATTGAGGCCCGTGCAGTGCTCTAGGGAGTATAGTGTTTGCGTGTGGTACATTTACGCAGGATGATGTGTTGTGGGAGCCCGCACTATAACACGTGTTCACAGTTGTATGGAAGCCACAGGCGATATGCAATGCAAAGAATCTTTTGAGTACTTTCTTCCCTTGCCGGGAAGGTTGTTCGTTCAGTGGTACTCGTCTACGAAGCAAAAAAAAAAAGATGATTGACATGCCAAGCGCTGGAAATTGTGGCATTTATTCGTTCTCAACGCACAGTTGTTGAGCTAAGAGCCGTGCATGAACTCGTCGATTGCTTCTCCGGCGTCTCCGAAGGCATTGCCTACGGTACTTGCGACGGGCCCCGTCCGGGCTTGCTCGGAATCTGCGCATAAAGTGAACACAGGGTGTTAGCTCAAGATAGGGCTGCTTGCGGCAACTGTATACAAGATGAATCAGTTGGAAGGACCACCTCTTGGTCTATGTGCGAGAGGAAAGCACTGTATCCCGGCCTTTCTCCAGAAACCCCCTCCCCCCAAAGAAAAAAAAAATCTATTAAGATGACGCAGAGTTGATGATCCATGACGATCTTGCGCTTACAATTCCAACCTTTTCATGCGATGCGTTTAACCTATTTCAGTTTCATTCGATAGGAGGTTTGCGTTTCATGCCGGCTTGACGCGTAACGGCCTGTCTCCTTTGACTTGTGCTCTTGGGCGTCGCCCCCATACAAAAAGCACAGACAGTATATATTCATTCCTACACGAAACCAGTTGCTCACTACTCCAAATTCTGTTGCTATCACACTGCAGTGGTCACCGTGGCTTTCGCCTACTGTTGCGCTTCGCATGCCATGCCCTGCTCGTCAGTACAGATTAAACGAATTGCTTTTTTTTTTCTGAGAACGCTCGGCATCGAGGAGATGGAGAAGCCTCACTCGCTGTACTGCCACCGAAGGGGAGACACCTGCCGGGGATTTATCTGAGGGAAACATGCCGCAGTGTTCAGACGAGAAACTCACCAGCGAAGGATTGGCGGCAGAGGGCAGGAACTGCAGCCAGGGGGACTGCAGGGGGTTGGGGGAAGTACAAAAGCACGTGAATATATGAAATCAAGTTATTCTATTCATTGTTGTATCGTGGAATAATGTGATAGCGAGAATAATTCATTCGGATTTCAAGGCACGAAAAAGTTGTATTTATTCTAGTTCACGTATATATTCTTTCCTGTTTTTCATGGCCTCAATTTTATCTCTGCCGGTAGATGTTTTTCTGCAAAGATGGAACGAAGGCCCTCCTTTAAAACAGCGTGCCAGAGAGTTCACGTTGAAGCAACGTGCTTTAAACGTTCGTCTTAAAAATCTTCCACGCTATTGGTGGCCTGCTCGAGTAAACGCTGTTGTGTAGGGGATACCCTCAGGAGCTTATAAGGTTACCACGATGTCAGCAAATCAAAGTAATCAAAGGCTGTTTAACCATCAGAAGCAGACTTTATTACTGCTTCTGTGGTTGTAGTGAAAATTGCGTTTAAAGGCTGCACTGAAATGTACTAAGAACGACGCACTTTCGGTAACTTGACCAACTTGCCAGTTTAAGTTGCAGAAGGTTCTCTCCCAGGCACTCGAAAGTTAGTGGTATTTCGCGCCCATGTTAAGAGGAAGTGACGCACAGTTCAAGAAAGTTTAGCAGCCTTATTTTATAGTACATTTCAACGGGCCCTTTCTTAAGTTAGGCGCCTCTGTCAATGCCGTCCAGATGTGTATGCCATTTTTTTTTTCATTTTTGCTTACCTTGCTACACTCAAACAGTCCCCTTGACGTTTAGCAAAGAGTACAACGTCATGTATCTGTGTGCCTAGTAATAAAAATGCAAGCCCTGTAAAGTCTCACCAAGAACTGCGAGGGCCAGAATCATGACAGTGGAGCAAAGGCGAGCCATTTTCACTGGATAGCAAGGCCGAGAAGCAGTGGATTTCACCTGCGCAGTAACAACAGCAGTGAATAGATTATAAAAAAGCATTATGGACTATATCTTTCCCTAAGCTGCTGTTGCAGCCGCTGGCAAGAGAAAGATTTCACAAGCTTAGGAGTCTTGCCATGATGTCTTTAGCGTACTACTTCCTCTTTGTCGAAAACGCGCTAGTACTGAAGAAACTGCGGAGGATCGGTATAAGAGAATTATAACGATAGATGAATAAAATCAGAGCGCACCCTCGGACAAGAATGTTCATGTGCTTGAACTCACCAGCAAGCTGAGATGCTCTCGATTCAAGGATGGGCAGTCGATGTGGTCTGAGTTTGAGACCGGCTAGATGCTGTATTTATACACAGCGTCAACGTGGTCATCAGCGTGGCCGCATTGTGTAACGTCAATCGCTGCCACTGATACAGGAAGCTTAAAAAAAAAAGTTTACTCATTTCTCTACAGGGGGAAACGATCGCGAGAACACTTAACGATGAGTTCATTGGCGTGTAATGAATCAAATTGCACAGCATAAGAATCAAGATGACATGTCTCACGTGCGTCATGCGGCTGTTACTTTACAAAGCTTCCGGTTAAGCAGGAAATGCTTGTTCATTGTTGAGGTGCACAGTTTGGCCTTGCACAAGTATGGTCATCACGGAAATTATTACATCGATCAATACTTCCTTAATGAGAGCAATGACACGTCACTATCGTGCCATGGGATCGGCCATGCGATAAATATTAGTGGCGTGTTAATATTCGAACTTTTCGAAATGCGAATAAAATGTCTTACTATTCGATACTCTCCATCGAATTTCATGCTATTCGATTCGTTGAACGTATCAAGTAGTGCGCGATTAAAATTATTCGGAAAGAATTGAGTCCTGCGTCAAGTTTTCGAGAAGTCTTTTAATATTTGGTACCTCGTTCGCCTATGCTTCTCTTCGACGAGTGTTGCAAAACCAAAAGCTACGCCGCTCTGCACTCTGAAGCAGTCGTTCTGTACGGCAATAATTATTGAGTGCCGTGCCGCTGACCGTTCGTGAAACAGTGTTCATAATGCTCATAGATAAGAGATTCGAGGTTGGGCGACGCGGCAGGCCTCAATCAGGCTTAGTGAAGCCTGCATGCACTCCTGATAGTGGAGGCCATCCCTCAAACTCTTGTCCCGCTCATAAACTGAGATTTGGCCCTTGTTCGCCGCCGTGATCAGTTGGACTAAGTGACTTCTGGTACATCGATATACCAACTTCGTGTCTTGTGTTCCCTTGTGGAGACCACCATTGCGTATTCCGAGAGGTGCAACTTTTAACTCCACGACTTATCCCTCTGTGACGCTTTGTGCACAATTTTGTGCAAGTGGAATTCGCAGCTTTTTATGGAAGTGTGCTTCACCCAGCAGTAATTTCATTGGTTAAGGTAAAGGAAGCTTCTCTCATGTCGCAAATAGGATGCTGTTTCGTGTCCTGTGCTGAACGCAGCAAATAATATTTCGGTAAATAAAGAACGGGTCGAAGGTCATCCGCCATTCTTATGCAGGCAGATTTTGTAACTGTTAAAGGTATCATTCCTTTTAGTGCGATCTCGGCTTGTTTGTGGATCAGATAAGATTTTGCGAACTTCGTTGGTTTGGGCCGAGTGAAAGGAGCACGCAAAAAGAAATAAAGTAAATGTCCGCGATTGGGATTCGATCCCATGGCGTCGCGAACAGATCAGCGTCGCTGGCGCTGCGCGAGAGCACTGCAGGCTGTCGCCGTCTTCATTAACTTCCAGCTGTGGCGGTAATACGCAGAGAATTTTCCGTTTTAATCGTCGCCGTTATCATTCATGCAAGTCTGCTTTCATATTATAGGTGTGGAGAATTTAGGCAAAAGTTCTCCGTCATTTTTTCCCCCGCAAGTTTAAGATTAATATGCATCCTGAATACAGAAATTGATGACACATTCTTTCGGATGTTTGCTTCACAACTCGTGGCATCTCTCTAAAAAAGTTGCTTCATTGGATTTCAGGCTAAAAAAATAATAATGTGTCTTCCTTGACGCCTGAATATACAACGTAGGTGCAAAAATAGTTCCTTTCGATAGAAACAGAAAATGGGGCCAAGGAGGGTTATAGCCGCCTTTAGCGCTGCACTGTTTCGCATGAATATTTGCTTTGTACGAATATTCACACAAGCACCGGAATTTCCCTCGAATATTAGACCTGTATGCGTCTCGGTTGTTTAATTATTCGATTGATACCAATTGCGTTTTTTCTTATAACAACCAGATTCAATTCAGTAGCGAAACGAGCCTATTGGTATTCGTTTCAGTTCTGAAAAAAAAAAAAAAACTATTCGCAAATCAATACTAAACATGAATTTCGTACAGCTCGCGTTAACGATACTACAAAGTTTGTATCTATGGATGCACATAATCGAGGGAAGCTTATAATTATCCGGAAAAGGTGTTCTGTATCGTGTACTGAAATAATAGCAGCGTTAGACACTGCTCTATGTTTAAAGTTTGGGTGAACGTACGCCACAGCTACCGCGTTTTGGAACAGTAGTTTTTTATCCTTCCGCAACAGCGTAGCACAGAATGCAGCATTTCCACCGCTGAGCAAACATAAATCGATATCCTGATGCCGGTGAAAGAATGTCGTTGACAATTATTGCACAGCGGGGGCAGTAAACAGCCGACTGGCGCAAAGAAAAATCATGCGGCTAATCCATAAAAAGCGATTTCCTGGAGAATCGGAAGTTTTGCCGAGTAAGAGCCACATCATTGTGATTTTGTCAAAAGCTCGCTGTTTGTTATGTTGCGCCACGAAGTTCATTACACGATGATGAGTTTGGCGTTTACTATTTGTGCTGTCGTTTTCCTGCACTCAGGAATCCGATTGCTTTTTTCAGGCTTCCATGTTACCGGTGGCATTGACGTCACACCTTAAGGTCATGGTGCTCAGGACTTTGACGCCGTACGTAAAGAGGGTATCGAGTCAGAGCTCGTATAAACGACATCCACTGCCTGTCGCTTGAAGCAACGGCATTAAGGATTGTTGCTGAATAAGGGCGACAAATATTTCCTCACCACCACCAAATATTCCACTTTTTTTGTGTTTGTATGGCGACGATGCAGTGCTCGCCACGTGTTGAAGGAGAGGGTATGGTGCCTGCACGTGCTACATAGAATGCTGGGAGGCTCAAAGCGGCTGGTGGTGGTGGTGGAATGGTGGAAGACACCGTATTCACTAGACGCGCCTTTGTTCATTCCAAACCAGGGAGCTGGCATGGCGGAGTCGTTAGCGTGCCCGTCTCGCACTACGGAGACCGTGGTCCGATTCCCCAACTCGACCAATTTCCTACTCGGATTTATTTATTTATCTAGTCTGACTAGAAAGGATAATTAGGCTAACTGGTTAAGTAAGCAATTAACTAAACTCAGTCGCACTTACTTGAAGCATCACTATACCATCCCTTTAATTGATTGCAAGGGTTACTAGCCAAAGTACAATTGGCCCGGTTTGAAATTCGGGCACTGTGACGTCACGACCATTTCGACCAAATGAAAATCGTGAGATTTCTGTCGACAACTCCTACTCACAACGATGAGGCCTTAAAGGCTTCCGCCTTAATAAACACTACGATTTGGAGCCCGCGCACAAAACGCCCGTTCTTCGCTACCCGGACGTGTGTCAGTCAGCGTCAATACGTTAATGTTGTCGGTTTCGAATCAGCCTACCGAGACCAATAAATTTTCATCTCAGTAGGCGAGCCCGTTCTCTCCAATAAATGTAGAGTGAAGCATAGAGTATTCTGGAAACTATGATTTCCAGTGCAGTTGTTTTTCTGAGTAGTTAAGGTTGGTTTGTTTATGGGGTTTAACGTCCCAAAGCGACTGAGGCTATGAGAGACGCCGTAGTGGAGGGCTCCGGAAATTTCGACCACCTGGGGTTCTTTAACGTGCACTGACATCGCACAGTACACGGGCCTCGAATTTCTCCTCCAAAGAAATTCAACCGCCGCGGCCGGGATCGAACCCGCGTCTTTCGGGCCAGCAGCCGAGCGCCATAGCCACTGAGCCACCGCGGCGGCCAGTAGTTAACCCTTTGAAGGTTTTTGCCGTATATGTACGGCGGCGGTTTTCTGTCCCGCAAGGTCTTTGCCGTACGGGTACGGTTTCGATCTTCCGTTTGAAATTTTGCGCCAAAAGAACAATGCGTGCTCACTGGGGGGTGCTGCCACCTCTTAGGACTTACAAGAAGTGTTTGAATTTTGTACTGCCTTCTTACGGAGATAAGCAGAACTTATGTCTAGCTTTAGCGCGGCTAACGCGGCGGCACAGACTGCGGCAACACCCCTTTTGTAGTTTTGGTTTCGCCGCGTGATCGCAACGGAGTCGCGCGAAATTTGAGTTTTCTTTTTGTCAGCACTATCTTGCAGGGGCTGCCGAAGTTGATTTCTATCTTTATTGGTGCTGCTCTTAGCTTGCTTATCACCGTTGCTATTCTATTCTATTGAACATTTTCCAGTTTTGAGTGATGCTGTCACCAAAGTACTGTTCCTAATTTTTTTTTACTATTTATTCTCGATTATATACATTTTGTAGATTCCATATCCGCAATAAAGTAATTTGACCACCTGGGAAAGTTTTCTTCAAAATAATTCGACCCTCAAAGGGTTAAGGGCTAAAGTGGTCATCTTCATATCGCTTCAATTGTTATCCTAGAAAATAATTATCTTTCCAGCAAATATAGGAACTATACTAAAAAGTCTCTGTATACACAAAGGGAAGTGTTTGCACATCTTACTTCGTTTTATTCATCGGGCAGCGGCGCATAGATAAAGTAAAAGGACGGGTGGGCATGTATACCTGGGCATTTTTCAATGATGCAGAGTTTGCCAGGTGCAAACCAATTGCACAAAAAGAAGGTGTCCTAACGATGTCTCATTTTGTTTTTCATTGAGTTTGGACTGCGAAGGAACAGCTTGACACTGCCTAAACAAAAGTAAAATATGACGCTATACTGGGAGCGCTAACCACCGGTGTCTTAGATATATGGTGCAGTACCGCATTGTATCCTATGGTACAGTGTGGCACGGCATAAAGTATGACATTATATGGCATGGTAGGCATGTGGCGTGCTCAAAGGCGCAGCGTTGCACCAGAGTTAGTGCGCTCTCTCACTGTGACTCTATTGAACGATGTTACGAGTCATCGGGCTTTGCGCATTGCGAAGGCAAGGGTCTCTCTCGCAAAAGATTACACCATGGCAGTCTCCTTCTCTCTCGAGTCGCCTTCGAAGTAAACAACTCATGAAATCGTTGCGCTGACAAAACTTCTCGTGCGTCAGGGTGGTCGGCCACTTGCCCATTATTCTCGTAATTTTTGGAAACACGAAAGAAGGGCACGGAGAGACATGGCAATTTAATTGCATTCAGAATTGTTTATTGTATTACGAAAACTAGAAAAGAAGGAACCTAAAATCGCAAACGCGAAGCCGCCAAAATTTGCTGATGGTTTAGCTCTGGCTGAACTTAGTGTGTACGGGATAGCTTCACGATGTGGTTTCCCGCAGTGGCCGTTGATGACGGTCGCAGTATACACGCCGACTTTCCGCTTCCTCACCCACCGTTCATCTGAAGAGCGAGCGCTTCGCACCCTCTGTTTATAAAGTGGACGAGCAATGACACGCATCTGTAGCTCCTTCGCATGCGCGACACGCGCAGCGAGGCTACGGAGTAGGCGGCGGCAGCGGCGACGCACCTGTGGCGTCAAGCGCGGCGCACATGTTGCGCGGCTCATGCGCAGTAGCGGCTTCGGCTCGGCCCGGAGACGCTGGCTTTAGATGGCGTATAAAGCTGTCGCTTCAGAAGTGTGGAAGTGCAGAACAGAAACAAAAGAAAAGCACAATTAAGTCTCCCCCTTTTTTTGCTCAAATCTTGATCGCCCAATAAATTTTACTTCTGATCTTGTGCGAGCGATTCAAGATTTGCCCACTTAGATGTCGCCTGCTTTGGTGACTTGATATGCCTCGGCTATTTTACACACAACGCTTAAAAATTAAGGTTTCGCCAAGTCTAAGAAAGGAAGAACTATCTCAAGGCGGGAGTGTGCGGCAAGCCATGGTGTCGCTTGACCGATGAGTGACACAACCACAGTCAGCATAAAATATGCCCGTTTATTCAAGGCGAAACCAACGCTTCCAAAAGGGCACATCACAGAACACAGCGGTGGCGCCAGGCATGCGGTTGAGGTTGTCCAATGTGCAATTCTAAGGTTACAAAAAAAAAAAAAAGAAACGGCGCCAGAACCTGAGCGCGGAAGAATAAAATACATTGGGTAGAATGGGCAAGAGGAAAGGAAATATCACAGTGAGACGCGAGATGGACGAATCGGCAAGAATAAGGGTCCGAAGCAGTACATGAAACCTGGCTGCTCGCTTAGTAGGCACTCACGCCAAACAGCTATTCCATCTTTGCCGAGGTCACCTCCATCTTCTCTCGCCATGCTCGTAGGGTGTCGGCCCGTCGTCCGTACACATCCTGACGGCATGTGTTGGCCACCGAATGCGTAACTGCAGCGCTCCCGATGAGTCGATTCGCTCACAAATGCTATCTCAAAATGCTGTGCCAAATAGTTACCGGATACTGAAAGTTTGATAATTGGTTCTAAGGAAGGAAACACTCATAACTTTTTGACTCTCGGAGAACACGTCAAGCGCGCTGAGGAGGAATCAAAGGACGAGAAAGTGAAATGAGGATGAGTTAACAATTAAGTTGCCATAGTGGAGGGCACCAGTTCAAATTTCGCGCACTTGGCGATCGTTAACGAGCACTGATGTGCACCGCACAGCACGGGAATGCGTTTTGTGTTTCGCTTGCATAAAAACTCAAAAGGCATGTGCGGTGCGATGTCAGTGCACAATAATGATGCCCAGGTGGTCGAAATTTTTCTGGAGACCTTCACGACAGTGATCTGCACACAGAGTGCAAAAGACTACAGATTATGCACGAGCGGTGAGAGGCTGTGGTGTTTGCCCAGTGGTCTAAGGACGCGGGGTGTGAAGCTGATATGTTTGCTGTACCGCCGGTTCAAATCTTGCTTGGTGTTGAAAACGTCTTTTAGCCCAGACGAAAAGTTTACGAGTGCACCGGAATCATAATCTGATCGCCCTCAGGATCGCGGTCAGGTCCTTTCTCATTTTGGGCTTCAGGTTCAGGAGATGCTCTGCTTCAAACGCCTAGAATGGGACCTAAAAGCATTCAGTGCATGCGTTAAAATAGTTGGAAGGGACACTTAAACTCAGCTTTAAGGATATGACGCGAAAGCGTTATTGAGTTTATGATGCATATATTCAAAATAATAAGCAGCGGTTAAGGGATTCGCCACTGTCCTGCGATAGCAGGCGCTGCCACCATTGCGGCCTGTGCGATCCAATTCGCTCTTCCCGACCAAGCTCTCGCGATGAACTGTGAATTTAACTGCCACCTGCCAGGGGGATCAGTTGGCTCACAATCCGGTGGGCAGGTTGTGATGACGACGCAAGGTCACGTGATCTAGGTGGCCCACCTAGGTTGCTTCTCAGGCGGGTGGCCACCCTGCGCAACCCTCTTTTTTCGCTCACAACGCCGACAACGCAGACGCCGGAATTTCTGGGTAACGGGGACTTAAAATGCTATCGCGTCATAAAGAAGGAGGGAAGAGAGAGAGTAGTTAATGCAGGTACCATCTTTACCATGCAGCCTTGACCGAGGAAAAAGCGTGCTGGCGCCTGAGCGACGATCCTCTGGATGTTAATAGCGTCAAAAACCAGCACCATGAAAACGCCCTACGGAAACGCATGTAGCCCGCAACGCCTCCTCTCTAAGAGAAGGCGCCCCTGTTTAGAAAGCGGGACTGCTCCCGAAAGAAAAACTGCTGGAAAGGAAGGGACATAGTAAATTAAAAGAAAGCACGAGCAGCGCGAGCGGAGAAACCCCAAGGAGGGGAGATAAGGAAGGCGTCTCCGCAGAGGAGCAGTGGAGAGAGGCTGACGTGGCTTCGAGCGGAGGGAGAATCGCTCAGTACTCGGCCACGAAACGATGTAGGGCGCCACCGTGATCTCCTCGCGTGAAGACTGATGCACCTGCACATTGGCAGGTATGCGGAAGCACGCATGCGCAGATAGCTTCTTGTAGGAACGCATCGGTATATCGGATTACAGATGAAGGACGTTGGAAAACAAAGAAGCCGTATGAGCAGCTCTAGTTTTGGTTTTTTGGTATTCGGGGTTCTGACCTCCCAGCGCAAAGGAATGAATGAGGGACGCTGTAGTGGAGGGTTCTTTAACGGGCACTGACATCGCACCGTGCACGGGCCTCTCAGATTTCGCCTTCTTCGAAATCAGCAGCCGAGCATCATAGCCACTGGGCCAATGCGGTGGTTGCAGCCTTAGTTTCAAGCATAAGAAGCTGTAAGTGCAGAGTTAACTATTTCAAAGACTGCAGAGCCGCCGCGGTGGATCGGCGGTTATGGAGCTCGGGTGCTGAATCGAAAGACATGGGTTCGATGCCGGCAGTGGTGGTTGCATTACGATGGATGGATGGCTCGCCCCCAGTTAATGGAGGTGAACCACAGATGGGAGAAATTGTCTGGAGCTCTCCATTACGGCGTCAGTCATAACCTGAGTTGCTTTGGGACATTAAAATTCATAAACCATCAACTAGCAGAAATTGCACATACTACGCAGGGGGCAATTATAGTGCACTGCACAGGCTCAGGATGGCCCGCGGGCTGGGCCGGGACATGGTCTGTTTTGCCGGGCCTGGGCTGGGCCCGGGCCTGAAGTTGCGGGCCCGGGCCGGGCTCGGGATTAAAGCTGCGGACCCGAGTCGGGCTTGGGTCGGTACAGTAACGGGTGGTGTGCGATTATTCATTCACTATTGCAGAGTGAAGTACACAACTGCGGCATTGAAGCAGCGACACGGATGAGTTATGGGTTATTGTACGCGCCGAGAAAAAACTAAGCTTTATTCATTGACTTCTTTGTTCCCTTATTTCAACGCCGCGGTGGCTTAGTGGTCAAGGCGCTTGATTATTGAGCCGGGGAAGCAGGGTTTGCTCCTAGCCTCGGCGACAGCATTTCTATTTAGGCGGCAAGCATGACAGCCATGTACTTTGCAGTATCATTGCTCGTCGAAAAAATCCAGGTGGTCGAAATGATCCGGAGCCCTCTGCTTCGGTGTCTCTCACAACCTGACTCCCCTTGGGCCCTTAAGATGCAAAAAAAGCTTTTATTTTACAGGCATATTTTTCTCATGAGAGAATGCACAAACTAAAGCGCGTTCGGTTTTCTTTTTGATCAGCTGACTGGAACGTCTTGTAAATGAAAGAGACACAAAAGCTCGCGAGGGTTTGTAAATCTCATCTCATAACCACATCTATCCCTCCTCGCTTCTTTAGCCTGGTTGTCATGACAAGTGTTTTGCCCTGTAAGTTATCACGTGGTTCGCGCGTTATCTTCTGCTTCACCAGTAAGAGTAAAATTCAACCGGTCTTGATTGGCCATTGATCGTTTGTCATCCTAAAACACACCTATACACTATTAGAAATGCATTATGGAGGAATATATTTGATTAGGACGCTTATAGTCTTCAAAACAAACACCGTGAAATACTGAAGCCATCTAGCTTTTCGTTTCTGCTGAAAGGCGACCAGTTCGGCTATGAATTCACCAACCTGTGAAACCGCGTTTACTAAAAAAATATCATCGCACTGCTTGCTAGGAAGCTTTAATATTTATACTTCCGGGCGGCAAAATATAACTGATTAAAATCATGGGGGAATGCAAAGTAGCCTATTACGTGCGTATGTAGCCCTTTTTATTTGGCTCTGGGAACTACCGAGTTTATCTTTGCGCACCTACACGAGATCACTGTCTAAAAGACGGGCCTGGCGAGCACTATTCTTAATCACTTCCTTCTGGGTTAAAAAGAACCAACTTTCTGCAAGCCAAACTGTGGTTTCAGAACCTTTGTCGGCCATTTACTTATCGGTCTAGTAGCAGTCTACTTGCTCAGAGTGAGCAGTATACGTCAAGCGTTACTGTGATATCGGCCGGGCCGGGCCCGGGCTGGGCTTCACTCCGGGATTCACGGGCCGGGCCGGGCTCGCTAGAGCGATAATTTAGCAGGCCTGGGCTGGGCCCGGGCTTGAAGCCGCGGGCCCGGGCCGGGCTCGGGCTTCAGGTCTCGGGCCCGGGCCGGGCTTGGGCCTCAGATTGAGGCCCGTGCAGTGCTCTAGGGAGTATAGTGTTTGCGTGTGGTACATTTACGCAGGATGATGTGTTGTGGGAGCCCGCACTATAGCACGTGTTCACAGTTGTATGGAAGCCACAGGCGATATGCAATGCAAAGAATCTTTTGAGTACTTTCTTCCCTTGCCGGGAAGGTTGTTCGTTCAGTGGTACTCGTCTACGAAGCAAAAAAAAAAAAAGATGATTGACATGCCAAGCGCTGGAAATTGTGGCATTTATTCGTTCTCAACGCACAGTTGTTGAGCTAAGAGCCGTGCATGAACTCGTCGATTGCTTCTCCGGCGTCTCCGAAGGCATTGCCTATGGTGCTTGCGACGGGCCCCGTCCGGGCTTGCTCGGAATCTGCGCATAAAGTGAACACAGGGTGTTAGCTCAAGATAGGGCTGCTTGCGGCAACTGTATACAAGATGAATCAGTTGGAAGGACCACCTCTTGGTCTATGTGCGAGAGGAAAGCACTGTATCCCGGCCTTTCTCCAGAAACCCCCTCCCCCCAAAGAAAAAAAAATCTATTAAGATGACGCAGAGTTGATGATCCATGACGATCTTGCGCTTACAATTCCAACCTTTTCATGCGATGCGTTTAACCTATTTCAGTTTCATTCGATAGGAGGTTTGCGTTTCATGCCGGCTTGACGCGTAACGGCCTGTCTCCTTTGACTGGTGCTCTTGGGCGTCGCCCCCATACAAAAAGCAGACAGTATATATTCATTCCTACACGAAACCAGTTGCTCACTACTCCAAATTCTATTGCTATCGCACTGCAGTGGTCACCGTGGCTTTCGCCTACTGTTGCGCTTCGCATGCCATGCACTGCTCGTCAGTACAGATTAAACGAATTGCTTTGTTTTTTTTTTTTTCTGAGAACGCTCGGCATCGAGGAGATGGAGAAGCCTCACTCGCTGTACTGCCACCGAAGGGGAGACACCTGCCGGGGATTTATCTGAGGGAAACATGCCGCAGTGTTCAGACGAGAAACTCACCAGCGAAGGATTGGCGGCAGAGGGCAGGAACTGCAGCCAGGGCGACTGCAGGGAGTTGAGAGAAGTACAAAAGCACGTGAATATATGAAATCAAGTTATTCTATTCATTGTTGTATCGTGGAATAATGTGATAGCGAGAATAATTCATTCGGATTTCAAGGCACGAAAAAGTTGTATTTATTCGAGTTCACGTATATATTCTTTCCTGTTTTTCATGGCCTCAATTTTATCTCTGCCGGTAGATGTTTTTCTGCAAAGATGGAACGAAGGCCCTCCTTTAAAACAGCGTGCCAGAGAGTTCACGTTGAAGCAACGTGCTTTAAACGTTCGTCTTAAAAATCTTCCACGCTATTGGTGGCCTGCTCGAGTAAACGCTGTTGTGTAGGGGATACCCTCGGGAGCTTATAAGGTTACCACGATGTCAGCAAATCAAAGTAATCAAAGGCTGTTTAACCATCAGAAGCAGACTTTATTACATGCTTCTGTGGTTGTAGTGACAATTGCGTTTGAAGGCTGCACTGAAATGTACTAAGAACGATGCACTTTCGGTAACTTGACCAACTTGCCAGTTTAAGTTGCAGAAGGTTCTCTCCCAGGCACTTGAAAGTTAGTGGTATTTCGTGGCCATGTTAAAAGGAAGTGACGCACAGTTCAAGAAAGTTGAGCAGCCTCATTTTGTAGTACATTTCAACGGGCGCTTCCTTAAGTTAGACGCCTCTGTCAATGCCGTCCAGATGTGTATGCAATTTTTTTTCATGTTTGCTTGCCTTGTTACACTCAAACAGCCCCCTTGACGTTTAGCAAAGAGTACAACCTCATGTATCTATGGGTATAGTAATAAAGATGCAAGCCCTGGAAAGTCTCACCAAGAACTGCGAGGGCCAGAATCATGACAGTGGAGCAAAGGCGAGCCATTTTCACCGGATAGCAAGGCCAAGAAGCAGTGGATTTCACCTGTGCAGTAACAATAGCAGCGAAACGATTATACAAAAAGCATTACGGACTATATATTTCCCTAAGCGGCGGTGGCAGTCGCTGGCAAGAGGAATATTTCACAAGCTTTGGAGTCTGCCAATGATGTCTATAGCGTACTACTTCCTTTTTGTCGAAAACGCGTCAATATTGAAGAAACTGCCGAAGATCAGTATGCGAGCATTAAAACGATAGGTGAATAAAATCAGAGTGCACCCTCGGACAAGAATATTCATGTGTCTGAACTCACCAGCAAGCTGAGATGCTCTCGATTCAAGGATGGGCGGTCGATGTGGTCTGAGTTGGAGACCGGCTGGATGCTGTATTTATACACAGCGTCAACGTTGTCATCATCGTGGCCGCATTGTGTAACGTCATCGCTGCCACTGATACAGGAAGCTTCAAAAAAGAAAACAAAGTTTACTCATTTCTCTAGAGGGGGAAACGATCGCGAGAACACTTAACGATGAGTTCATTGGCGTGCAATGAACCGAATTGCGCAGCGTAAGAATGCAATGAACCGAATTGCGCAGCGTAAGAATCCAGACGGTATGTCTCACGTGCGTCATGCGGCTGTTATAAAGTTTCCGGTTAAGCAGGAAATTCTTGTTCATGGTTTAGGTGCACAGTTTTGCTTTGCACTGGTAAAGTCATCAAGGAAAGCATGATATCGATCAGTACTTACTCGATGAGAGCAATGACACGTATCTATCATTACATAGCGTCGTCCAAGCGATAAATTTTAGTGACATGTTAATATTCGAACTTTTCGAAATGCGAATGGAATGTCTTGCTGTTCGATACTGTGTATCGAATGTCATGCTATAGATTCGCTGAACGCATCAAGTGGTGCATGTTGAGAATTATTCTTAAAGAATTGAATCCTTCGTCAGAATTTCGATACTTATTTAATATTTGGTACCTCGTTCGCCTATGGTTCTCTTCGAGGACTGTTGCAAAACCTTTTGCGACGCGGTACTGCACTTTGGAGGAGTCGTTCTGTACGGATGGATAGGATCGCCCCCTTTGAAACGAGGTGGTGGAAATTGCCACCATGCTCAGCCTTTTTCTTTATTTTTGTTCATCTGTGTTGTTCATTCTCATTAAGATTCGCTATCTTCTTTTACTACGGTTTCCTACACTTGGAAGCTGATGTCACCTCTCTGCTTTTCAGCCGCCAATCCTCCAATCGCTGTTTGGTA
Source organism: Amblyomma mixtum (assembly GCF_055824585.1). Taxonomy (NCBI): domain Eukaryota; kingdom Metazoa; phylum Arthropoda; class Arachnida; order Ixodida; family Ixodidae; genus Amblyomma; species Amblyomma mixtum. The sequence goes on along the minus strand of NC_143012.1, from coordinate 313,951,612 downwards.
ACTTCCATTGCAGATTTATTTACATGACCATTGTTTTCTTTAAACCCTAGGGCCTCAGGAAAAGTGACTGTGCCTGCATCGACATCCGGTTGGATGCCATCACATTTGAGTATGAGGTGTTCAATTGTTTCTACAGATCTACCACACACAGCACATGTGTCTTCATCTTCGTTAAACACCTTGACCTAGCTTCAAATAGTAGGGCACTGCCTCTTGAGTTATCATAGGCAAATTCTTTCCTGATCTGCCTTTTCCAGTACCGATATAAATCTACACTATGCTTCTTTTCCATAGAATTAATCCAATTTTTAACTTCCACGCTTTTAACCTGTCGTTTAATGCTCTTTCTTTCTTTCTTTCTTTCTTTCTTTCTTTCTTTCTTTCTTTCTTTCTTTCTTTCTTTCTTTCTTTCTTTCTTTCTTTCTTTCTTTCTTTCTTTCTTTCTTTCTTTCTTTCTTTCTTTCTTTCTTTCTTTCTTTCTTTCTTTCTTTCTTTCTTTCTTTCTTTCTTTCTTTCTTTCTTTCTTTCTTTCTTTCTTTCTTTCTTTCTTTCTTTCTCTCTCTCTCTCTTTCTCTCTTTCTTTCTTTCTTTCTTTCTTTCTTTCTTTCTTTCTTTCTTTCTTTCTTTCTTTCTTTCTTTCTTTCTTTCTTTCTTTCTTTCTTTCTTTCTCCTCGTGCCCGGCGTACTTAGTCGTTAGTTTCCTTGTTCTTTTCAGCCCTTGTGAGTCACCGCTCTTTCTGTATAAGTATTCAAATACTTTAGCTGCCCACCTGTTATTAATCGATTTCCTCAGGTGTTCTTCATATAGTATTTTACTCTTAGGTTCCCGTGCTTCGAACGATGCCCAGCCCATATCCCCTTGTACTGCCTCGTTTGCGGTTTTGCCGTGGGCACCCAGTGCTAATCTTCCAACAGCTATCTGATTTACGTCTAATTTCGACTGAACTTCTGCCCTTAAGCACAGAACCGCATTTCCGAAAGTAAGCCCCGGCACCATTAATCCTTTCCAAATGCTTCTCAGTACTTCATATTTTTTGTACCCCCATAATGCCCTATGCTTCATTACCCCGGGGTCTCTTGGCCCTTTTGCCCCAAAAGACTGTTCATGCTTTTCCGTGTATAGCCATATTCCTTCGTATAGCCATAGTCCTTCGTTTAGCCATATTCCGAGGTATTTGTATTCGGCAACTTTGGGTATTTCGTGGCCTTTTAATGTAAGTACCTGATCAGTTGTATTGCTGAAAATCATCACAGCTGACTTAGTTGCGCTAGAACTGAAACCTAGAGCGTCTCCTTCGTCTCCACAACAATTAACCAAAGCAAGAAGCGTTGAGCGCCGTACCGCCGACCTTTCGTGAAACAGTGTTCACAATGCTCATGCATAAGGCTTCCGGAGTTTGGCGACGCCACAGGCCTGAGTCAGGTTTAGTGAATTTAGGAGAAAGATTACTGACGCCAACTAAGTTAACTTTTGGAAGAGCACGACGTTTTGGGACCTGCTCGGTCCCTTTGTCATGGTGTGACGAGGCGCAGCTTGGCTTTTAAGCCCTCGTGTGGAAGACTTCCGGGTCAGCGGCCGAAAACCATGGATGTAAGAAGAAGGAAGTGTCCCCAGGGAGCGATTAACATTCTTCCGTGTCTGTTGGGTGTACCAAGACTCGAGTAGAAGCCTCCTGCGCGGGTTAGCCTCGGTTTCCAGTACAATAGTGCCGTCAAAGTAAATTCGGTGGTCGCATGTCTCGCAGTGTTCGGCCACAGAACCAGCAATAACGGGAACCAGCCCGGTTTATAGTGACTATCTTCGTTAGTGTCTTTCAGCTGGCCGAAATGTGTGCCGGAGGGGACGACAGGCTCTGCACGCCGGTCCAACATACGCGTTTTCCACAGGCAGGAAAATCATGTCAAAAGGGTTCGTGGTCACGTTGGGTGGCCATTAGGTAACTCACAATGTGAGAAGTCAAATAAAGTCTTTCTTCAGTGTCCTTTGTAGAATCTCCCAAAATAATATCGCGTCTTTGGAGCCAATAAAAACAGTGTTCGATGGTTTCAGGTGCATCACATAGGCGTCAGTTAATAGAAGAACCAGAAATACTTTTTTTATGGGCCACATTTTAGCAGGTAGAACATCGGCGTGAAGTTTAAACAAAAACGTTTAATATAAGGCGAAATCGGCATTTTATGCACTCGTCTCAGCACATCATGACCAATACAATTAGAGTACAGAGCGATACAACAGAGGCGGAAAGAGCATAGATATCAATCCTTTGTATAAGTTTTTACGTGAAACAGAGATTAAGTACTCATAAGAAAACTGCCAGAAAACGCACTGAGTCATAAACTTCCTTCATAAAGCCAAATAATATGGGCCGCTCTACGAAATTAGAGACCACCAAGTCGGGAAGAAGGTTCATAAAGTTAGTTTGCAGGGATTCCCTGATCATTGGATGGGAGCTGTCACGGAAAAAGACGAAACGTGCATCTAACCGTCTAACCGTCTCACATATAGATGTGTCAGACCTAGCCCGGCAGCAGAAACAAACCTGAATAGGTTATCGCGCCGCATCGGCTCAAAACTGGAGGACCATATGAACGTCGAAAATGTTCGGTGAATGGTTTGGATATAGTGATGATTATGATGATGATGATGATGTCCTCAGGCTGAATGGCACATACCCACGGCGGGGGATTAGCCAGGGTGCATAGCGGATACAAACGCACTAATGTACAGGGAATGGAGTATATTTAAAAATTTTGGGACGCAGTGTCTCACGCAATGGAGTCTTCATCAACTTCTAGTTGCGGCGCGAAGACACAGAGTTCTCTGTCTTTATCATCGTCGCTATTGTTCATGCAAGTCTGCTTTCATATTATAGGTGTGTAGAATTTATGCAAAAATTCTGGGTCACTTTTTCCCCGCTAGTCCAAGAATAATATTTATCCTTAATAGAGAATTTGATGCCACATTATTTCGGGTGTTTGCTTGAAAAGTCGTGGCATCACCTTAAAAAAGTTACTTCATCGGATTTCAGGCGGAAAAACAAACAAAAAAAAAGATATCTTTCTTGACGTCTGAGTATACAACCTAGTTGTAAAAATAGTTGTTTTCGATGGAAAGAAGAATTGGGCCGAGAAGGATTATAGTCGCCTTTAGCTCTGCATGGTTCCGCATGAATATTCGTTTTGTACGAATATTCGCACAAGTACCGAAAATTCACTCGAATATTAGACTTGTATGCTTATCGGTTATTTATATACTCGATTCATATTCGATTGTTTTTTTTCTGATAACATTCGTATTCAATTCGGTAGCGAAATTAGGCTGTTGGTATTCGTTTCGGCTCTGAAAATATACTATTCGCAAACCCATACTAAACATGAATTTCCTACAGCTCGCGTTAAGGATACCAGAAAGTTTGTATCTGTAGATGCTTATAATAGAAGGAAGCTTATAATTATCCGGTGCGGTGTTCTGTATCGTGTGCTGAAAACATAGCGACGTTAGACACTGCTCTATGTTTAAAGTTTGGGTGAACGTACGACACAGCTACCACAAAAACAGTCGTTTTTTTATCGTTCCGCAACAGCGTAGCACAGAATGCAGCATTTCCCTCGCTGAGCAAACATAAATCAATATCCTGATGCCGCTGAAAGAATGTCATTGAGAATTATTGCACAGCAGGGGCATTAAACAGCTTACTGGCGCAAAGAAAAAGCATGCGGCTAATCCATAAAAAGCGATTTCCTGGAAAACCGGAAGGTTTGCGGAAAAAGAGCCGCATCACTGTGAACTTTTCAAAAGCTTGTTATTTCTGACGTTGTGCCAGAAGTTCATTACACGGTGATGAATTTGGCGTTTACTTTTTCTGCAGTCATTTTCCTGCACTCAGGAATCCGTGTGCTTTTTTCAGGCTTCCATGTTACCGGTAGCACTGACGGCACACCTTAAGGTCATGGTGATCAGGACTCTGATGCTGTGATTAAAGAGGATGTGTAGTCTGAGCTCGTATAAACTACGTCCACAGTCCGTCGCTTGAAGCAAGAGCATTGTAGTTGGTTGGTGCAAAAGGCCGACAAATATTCCCTCCTTTTTGCATCTCCTCCTCCCGCGGGTTCCGTGATTTTTTTCATCTGACCTTGTAATTTTTTAATCTAACTGCCCTGATAGTTTATAAAACTTCTAAGATCTGTGCATGCCTTTCTCTATTTTGTGGAACGGAGCTTTGAAACCCAGCTATGTCATGGAAATGTTGTCAAGTTTACATGAACTATGTGCAGTAAGGCAGCACGGGCCTGATTTGATCTAGCTGAATTATAGCTTATAGCTGATACGCTATTAACCACTTCACTGAGCCGCGCGTACTGTTCACAAGAGCCATTCGCAAACAGCTCGAAAAACCCTACACGCATTTGATCGCAATTAAAATCATGGACGGGTCTGCGATTGCCGCAACAATTGTTCAGCGATGATGATGAAAACTTTATTTGAAACTGGGGAGTTTGAGACATGTAGGTCCTTGGGCCCCCGCATGGCCCCCCTGCACTCAAACGTTTATGTCCCGGAGGCTCATAACGACGAAATCAATAGTTACTTTGGTACCATTGATATGACGAGAAATAATACAGATTTACCTCACATGGCACAAAGGTGTGCACCACAAATACTTAAGCTCGTGCTTAGTACTGTGTCACTTCTTTCCTTACGTGTCTGCCCCATTCTTGTTAACGTCATTAGTTGTGAGCATGAAATTCTTTTGAGACCGTTGTCGGCCCACCGCGGGTGATCATGGCGCTGGAATGGAGAACACGAAAGCGAACCTAAATGAACTTTGGCGAAACTTTCAGTTAACCTGGTGCTACTCGCTGCGCTGCCGCTGGAGCTTTGCATTCGGCAACAGCAGCTCCGTCGTGGAACGAGGGCAGGGGTATCTGTTGCATACCGCGTCGTCGCTTCGGTGGACGCGGTTGTTGCGACGCGCGTCGGTTCTTTCTTTCCTCTCACATCTTTCATCTCTCTTCTGTCTGCACATGGCAGCGAGTGTGGGTCAGCTCGAGCCAGTGGGCAGGCCCGTGCACTTTCTTTTTCAACTTTTCTTTGGTAGCAAAAACAACAACAACAACAACCCCTTCGTGGTCCCGTGCTATCCCGCGGCACGGAGAAGCCTCAGTTTTGCCCTTTAGCCTGGGAGGCTTCAGCGCAGTCCTGGTGGCAACCATGAGCCAGGCGAACTGCCCGCGTGAGCAACCGTCATTATGTAATTCACGCGAACCCTAAACAAAGCTCCCGTGGCGGCATCTATACGACCACAGCCAGTAACAATCTGTGATTTGTTGTTGCTCGACATGGTGGTGGTGGTGGTGAAAACATTTATTTCCAATGAACAGGAGGTATGTTTTAATCAGCCCGTAAGGTACCGATCCTTGCAAACACTAGGTGGAGGTCCCTAGTATGGGACCCCAGTGGCGATGGCCGCCGCCCTGGCGGGCCCGACTAAGGCTTGTTCGGCCTGTAAGTCGTGGAAGCCGGGCAGGGTCGTCTCCTAGTCCTCCCGGGTTGGGTTGGGTATGAGGGGGATAGCAGGGTTGGAGGGGCAGGCCCACACCATGTGATAGGTGTCAGAAGACACTGCACTACAGTGTGGGCAGCTGCCGCTAAAGGAGGGGTCAAAATGTTTTAGAGCTGCCGGGCACAGCAATGTATTGGTGAGAAGGCGGAGAAGGAGCCGCTCATCCGCCTTCTTGATGCCTTTACATGGGTAGGGTAAAGGCGATGACAATTTTGATAATAACTTGTAATAACTTTGAATGTATAGACCGGATTAAAATCGCGTTCCTGATCGGGTGGGGAGGAGAAAACAGCCCAGTGAGAGAGCGCGCGGGCGGCTGCGTCTGCTGCCTCGTTTCCTGCTAACCCCTGATGAGCAGGGGCCCATATAAGGTAACGGTGTGCGGGGTCCATATCCCGTATGCAATTTTGGTAGATTCGATAGGCTAGGAAGGGAGTGCAGCCTTGTTCGACGTTCCGACAGGCCCCTCGCGAGTCGGTGATTATGTAATTTGAATCGGAATGTGAGGCTGCGAGAGAAATCGCGACCTCTTCTACTTGTGTTGCACTGCTGGCTCGGAAGGTGAGGCCGTTAACTGTGTTGCTGTTGCGAACCACCGCTACCGTGTACCATCCCCCGTGGTGAGGACCGGAGGCGTCCACGTAGTATACACCTGTTTTGTTGCCATAATGTCGGGCTAGCGCTTCGGCTCGTGCCAGGCGCCGACCATTATGGTCTTCGTGTGACATGTTTGCTGGAAGAGGCCGCACTTGGAGGGCACGTCTACACAGTTCCGGGATGCGAAACCTGTCTTCCATTGGAGGGGTGTGTTGGATATGGTGTCGAGCAAGAAGGCGGCGACCCGACTCCGTTAGCGACAAGCGCGTGTACTGGTTTGTAAGGTGCGCCTCCCGGAGCTCCCGGAAAGAATTCACCACCCCAAGAGCCATGAGCCGGCTGTTTGAAGTAGTGATGGGGAGGTCAAGGGCACGCTTAATAATTTTGCGAAGGATGACCTCAAGCGTATCCTCCTCTTGTTTCCGTAGGTGGAGATAAGGAGTCGAATAGAGGATTCGACTGGTTACAAAGGCGTTTGCCAGTCGCAAGGCATCCTTACTTCGTAACCCCCCGCGTTTGTTGGAAACCCGGCGGATCATGCGGCCCACCTGGTCCCCCACCTTACGGAGTTTGTGGATGTAGAGTCCTAGTACCGCCAGTAACTATCTCTGATTTGTTGTTGTTCGATATGGTGGTCGGCGGAGGCGGAGACGGCGGCGTCCAGTCGAGGCGAACATCCCAGCATTCTATGTAGCACGTGCTGGCCCCATACCCTATTCTCAAGCAGGCGGCGAGCGCTGGTCACCATACATAAAAATTCTTAAGGCGCTTAATGCTGCTCACATGATGTGAAGACGAAAGCATGTGTTTGTGTCATCGTGAGCGTTCGACCTCAACGCAGGTTGCGCACTGAGAAATGAAACGAAGACGCGACCCCTGACGCTGATTCCACAAACGCTGAATCCACAAAGGTCCCAGTGAAATGCTCGAACACGGCTCGAATATCTGTCACGAGCTGGCCTCCAACCTAAGAAACGTATGGTTTATGGAGAGAAATCGTACACACCAACCGCAACTGTGTAAGATCCATAATTACTGGCAACGAGGGTTGTTGCATTGCTGGCGTTTTTTTTTTGTTCCAAGAGGAAAAACCATGCAAATGGAAGAAAATGTAACTGACTAAAAGCTAAGAGAACTGCTTCGCCAGATGTCGTTGCTACGAGGTAAACGCACTGCATTTAGTTAGGCGTAAGAGCTTGAAAATCGCCAAATTATCTGAAAAACAGG